>NC_081180.1:248192123-248335083 GCF_029867415.1 Vicia villosa | reverse complement strand
GGTGACCAATATTTTCTCACTAGTTGACCTGCTATTGATTTGAAGAGTGTCCTCTTCTCTTTGAGTTCGGAACCACGAATTTTAGCGCATTCATCCTACGGTCAGTTGGCATGTCCGGGAGTAGAATAACTTGATCGGGATTCATATCCTTCGACCCCTTGGTTCCAATAGTCACAGGTAGAACAGCGGGATATGGCATAAGGAGTTTTCTGAGCATGAGTGCGGACCCACATCTGAGGTAGGGTTCCATAGGAATAGAATTCCATTGCCCCAGAGTTCTTGCTTTCTATTCTATCTAGAACACTGCCCCATGCATGTATGAACCTTCGTCGGTGTCTATGAGAATCATTCTCGTAATCAAACACAATGCCATGGATAATCATGTCATGAGGACCGTTGCTCCTTGCATATCCGAATTGGCGTAGAGCTAAAGAGGGATTGTAAGTGATACCTCCTTTGATGCCAAGGAGTGGCACATTAGGGTACTCTCCACAATGATCAATGATAGTAATGTCTCTTTGAAAGAAGTTGTTCCACCGGATATCTGTATGAGACAAAGACATAATCCTGTGAGACCATTGCATTCTTTGTTCATTTCTCAACACTGATCGGGGAAGATGAAATGTAAACCACCTAGCCAGTAGTGGTATACAGCACATGAGAGTTCCTCGTTTCTTCATGGTACGAGTGTGTAGAGAATGTAGAATGTCTCCCAGCAATGTTGGTACCCGGGTTACGGATTAGGAAAAGGTTGATGATGTGTACACTTATGAACTGGTCGGGATTTGGGAATAAAACCAATCCATAGATCAAAAGTGCCATAACTTCCTCAAAAGCTGGATAACTTTTGTTTTCTAGCAGTAGTCGAGCCTTTTCCAATAAGAACTTGGCAAGTAAACCCTTAACTCCACTCTTTGTTTCCCAATTGGACTCGATTTCTGATTTCCGCAGATGTAAAGCAGCAGCAATGACTTCAGGTTTTGGAATCCTTTCTAAACCAGTGAAAGGTAATTGATTTCGAACAGGCAATCCCATTAGTTCAGAGAATTCTTCCAAAGTGGGTACCAACTGGTAATCAGGAAAGGTAAAGCAATGATGTTCAGGGTCAAAGAACTGGAACAGGACCCGTATCATGTCTTCTTCAAATTTTGAGGTAACCAAATGGAGTAGGTGACCATGCCTTTCAGTGAATTGAACATTCCTGGGGAATTCTGACACTAAGTCTTTTAGTTCAGATGGTACCGTTGAGATGTTGATTCGGATGTAATCTTTGGTGGCGGGAGCCATTACCTGCAAAAACAAAGGTAAACTCTTTAATCCTTGAAGTGTCTGGTGCAAAAAATGATATGCTTATGATGCAAACATGTGGCACACAAAAACAAATCAAACAATAGCCTTAGGTTTAAAGGCTTGCATGGAGCTGATAGGTGATACCCTCCCCACTGAAGTTGAGTTGGTTAAAACCTGTCCTAGAATTGGATTCGGGTTCTATGATCCTTGGAAGTAACATCTCAATACGGCGCTCGAGCGGCCGATCAAAATATTCCTCGAGGATAACTAACTTCGATCAATTTCAAAGCTAGCCACTTAAAAGGCCACAAGTCAAGTTCAACTAAAAAGGTTCTAAGACAAATTAGTGTTTAATGACATTTCGGAAGCCTAATATACTCCTTGATCGTTTTCAAGGGACATCAGTATAAACCAAAGTGTCGCACTAACGATGACTACCAGATCAACCGTATCGGTACATGCCGTACAGTTTCCTTGGTCTAATGTCATATACTTAAGGTATCTCGAGATTCGGGTTAGAATCTTTCACACAAGCAAAATACCCAAGCAAGCCTTTGAAAAATAGAGCAATCAAGTCAAACAATTGAAAACATCGACCTATTCTCTTAAGGTAACCCCTTTTGAAAACATTTTGTTTTTGAAAGTATTTCCCCAGCAGAGTCGCCAGTTCTGTGGACCTCCGATTTTTTTTAATACCGGGCCATACCTCTGATCTGTAGAGATACGTGAACTGACTCTTTTTTGTCGCTTAATGCTTTCGCATTTTTGAAAATTCACAGAGTCGCCACCGACCTTTTATTTTATCCAATTAAGGAAAGGTTTATAAAAGAAACAGAAAAAAGACCTTTAAGAAATTCTGGGTAAGGGGGTAGGTTATACAAAGGGAAGGTGTTAGCACCCTTTGTATCCATGGTTATCCATGGGCTCTTAAGTTTGCTTAGCTCACTTGTTTTTCGATGACTTTTCGATTGCTCTGAAATTGCTCATATGTGGTTTCAAATACCTTTGTAAATTGAATTTTGTAATGATCCGTGTTTGGATGTATACAAAATGCTTGTTTATCTTTCGAAAGATGTTTTGAAAAGAACGTTAACTTTGTAATAACCCGTGTTCGGGTGTATACAAAGTGTTGTCTTTTTTGAAAGTTTTGAAAAAATCAACAGTGTATGAGAATTTTGTTTGTTTTGATTTGAGCAAGCAAACTAGGAGGTCTACCCTGAGTTGTAAGGTCTTTATCCTATTTCCTTTAAAAATCTATCCTTTCACCGGATATAAAAGCAAGGTTCGATTTTGTACTCAAAATAGTAGAATTTGACTTTGATTTTGAAAGAATGAAAAGGATTACCTGAAGAGGTGCAAGTGTGATTGTGATTGGATTCAGATATTTATCTTTGAAGTTAGTGATCTAACGGTTCAATTTTATCTTTGACATACACGCAGTTTATATGTATGCTGGAAAGTAAAATGCGGAAATGTAAAGTGCGGAAAGTAAATCTACGCTATTACATCGATTATGCAGGAAATGTAAACTAGCCTATTTACATGAATTTGACATCCTATACATTTATCTAGGAATTTTAAATTGCAAGAAAAGTAAAAGGCATGTTTTTTTTGGTTTTTTATGATTTCTTTTAATTATAATTAATGCATGATTAATTAAATTAAAATGAAGAAAAAGATGAAAATTGATTTAAACCTAGAAATTAAGTTTAAAATATGTACAAAATATTTATCAATTAATTTTAAAACAAAACTAATTTTTTTGGAATTTTTGGAATTGATTTAAGTTAATTAAAACATAATTATGTAAATAATTATACAAATAATTAAAACTTAAAGATAAAATTATTCAAAATATGTACAAAATTAGTTTATAATATATAAACAATATTTAACATAAAGAACAATTTTTTTTATGATTTTTTGATTAGTTAGAATAATTAAAAAGCAAATATATAAATATATACTAATTAATTATGCAAAATATTAAAATTTTGAAGAAAATAAAATATTTTTATTTCAGAAAATAATATATTATTTTAGAAGTCTAAAAATATTTTTTGTGTATTTTTTTGGATTTTTAAAACTATTTTTAATTAATTTAACAAAGAAATTAAAATAAAATAGAAAATAAAATAGAAAATAAAAGGATACTGATCCTGTGTGGTAATCAGTGAGGGCGCATGGTGGGGAAGAGTGATCTGGCGCGTTGGATCATTCATTAAATGAGATCAGATGGTCCAGAAATTGAGGCACGTGGTGATCAGTACACCTGCAAAGCACTGGATTAGTGGAAAGTTTAAAAAACACGCGCGCGCTTCTGGACCAATGAGGGGGAGACACCTCATCGTCTTCAACCTTCAGACAAGGCCTTTTACAGCGCTTTTGTAAAAAAACGCTATTGTAAGTGAACCCTAAATCTGCAAAATAACGAATAGGGTTAAACAAGCATAGAAATCAGGCGCGATGGTACCATTGGATTCGTCTTGTTCCACTGAATGTAACCCTGCCCTTAATTTGTTTTAATTTTGGCTCTAATGAAGAACCCTAATTTTGAACTAAGCAAACCCTAAAATGGTATATGCTACAAACATCCATTAAAATCCAATTGAAGCTCCAGAAACGACCAGAGTTTCAAACCAAACACAATTATGCATCTACATTTTGTTAAATATGCGTGTGTTATGAGATATAAGTTGGTTTTAGTTTGAACAAACCGTGGCCTATATAGCTCGATTCAGTGGTGTTTAGGACTTGCAATTGATTGGAATAGTTTCAGTGAAGCTCAGAGATGATGTTTGAATGTTTATTTTATATTGAAATGGACTGAAACTTAAAATTCGAATTTCAAGTTTCTTTGAAAATTACAAGTGGTTACAAGTATGCTATATGCTTATGGATGCTTCTGAACTCGTGTCCCTTTGTTTGCTGAACTATGATAGCTTATTTATAAGCTATGTGTGCTTAGAATTGAAGCTAAGATGTGCCTTACTTGCCTTTGTTGAAACTTTGCATTTTTTAATATAAAAAAGCTTGAATTCTTGACCAAGTCATCTTGCCTTCAATGCACCTGCCTTGTCCTTCAATTCTCTGCAGAAAGATGAAGATTCTTTGAGGTGAGTCATGCTTGGAAGTTAAGCTACCATTATCCATGCATTTTCCTTTTAATTTTAATCTTAAAATAAGATAAAATCATGCAAAAATGGATAAAAAAAAGGTATGGGCTTAGTCTTGGTCGTGGGAGGCCCATAGTAACATGGAAATGATGTTTGAATGCTGAAAACTTGGCCCCATTTGGAAAAAATGCCATTTTGAACAATGTTGATTTCATGTATTTTCCCAAAATTTAGCCAACTTCAACAAGGTGTAAATCCTTCAATTTTTGTCATATGAAGGAGATCTTGCACTTTTTGGAAACCTCAAAGAGTCCTCTAACCAATGTCTTTGGTCTCATGTCAAAATGATTTTTGAAGCTCCTTGTGTGTCCTTTTGAAAAAAGTGTCTTTTTGTTGACTTTGAAAATGACCTGTAATGTCTTTGATCATATTTTTCAAATGGTGAATCCAATGACCATGGGATCAATGGCATTTGAAAGATAATTGAATTTCCTTCAAAACAAGCTTTGGTTTGAATTTTTTGGATGAAGGATGAGAGAGTTATGATCAGTCAAAGTTGAGTTGACTTTTCAGGCAAAAACCCTAATTTTGAATCTTAGGGTTTTGTTGATTTTTGATCTTTCCTTGATGAATTATGATCATCCAATGATCAAATGATGAATCCTTTGACAAAATATGGACTTTGACAAAAAATTTCATTTTTGACTGTCTGTTGACTTTTTTGGTCAAACGGGTCGTCTGTTGACTGTTTGAGCTGCTGACGGTGCGTCTGAGTGAATTGAAGTTTGAAAATTTGTATGATGGTACTTTGAGATATATGGATGTGTATGAAATCCATTTGAGCTCTCAAAAACTTGTTGCTCCTGTAAAAACAAGAAAAACCCTGATTAGGGACTGTTTGTGTAGGAGACAGTTAAGCGTACCTGATTTTTGTGCAGTGTTGAGTCTCTGCTAATCGCGTGATATTCAGAAGACTTCTAGAACAAAAATCTTGGAATTTTGAATTGTGAAAGATTGATTTGATTGATGGTACAAAACACTGAGAATTGTACTGCCAGCAGTTTGGCTGTCGACTGACTGTTCAGGTATGGACGTAGCAGTTAGAGTGAAAAATCAACAGTCAAAGTTAATTTTCTTTTTTTGTTGTTTTTGTTTTTGTTTTATGTGAAAAATGAAAGTTTATTTACATGACTTGTTAAAAACATAGACATAATAAATAACTAATATTTACGGTATGCGGGCAAAATTATCGATAATAACCCTGAAAATCATTTAATGCACAGAAATAGGAATATTTGACTGGCAGAAAACACACAAAATATTATCTTAGTAATTAAGCAATATTATGACAAATAGTACAACATTTAATACTGACAGTACAAATATCACATACTATATTGAACAGTACGACGAATAAACGGTACATTTAAGAAATAAGAAATACGGCAAATTTTAAGAATGACGATTGATAACCCATGCTATGAACAATAACATGTAGATGATTGGGAGCATAACCATTGTAGGTCCACACTCCTCAGGACTGTGCAGGCAGAAGAAAGTCATGATCACCGTAGCAATGGTGATGACTGTAAGAAACAGTGTCTCTATCCTCTTTGCCATTCTTGTCAGGGAAGAAGAGAAAATAGATATGAGATAGGAATTTGAAAGATGAGTTGGAATTTGATGTGAGATTTTATGGAAGAAAATGGGAGGTATTTATAGAATGGAAAGGAGGAAAGAGACGTTGGGGAATGATGTGATTCCGTACAAAAGGAAAATTTGAGTGGAAGTGAGATTTGAAAGAAAGTGTATGATAGTGTTGGAAAAAGGAGAGATTTGATTTTTGAAAAAGAGATTTGAAAAGATTTTTGAAAATAATGGAATATAGTACAAAAATTAGTGGGAAACAAAAGATAATAATAATCTACTTGTTACCAGTACAGTCTGAGTTTCCTGATTCTGCGCCTGCAAAAAGATTTAACTCTGTACCAATTGTGTCAGTACTATTTATCTGTAAATAAATAGCATGTGTGAAGTAATAAACAGTATTTGGCGTTTGCGTAAGAATAAATTCAACTGCAAGCCAAATTACTGTATAAGAAAAATTCTAAAAACTAAGTATTTCATATATCAGGATATTTGTTGAAATAAAAATCCATGATTATATGAGACCCTTAATTTTCAGATTGGAGTTTTCTTGAAAAATATGTGGGCAAATTTTGGGGTATAACAGTCTCCCCTTCCTTCTTTTTAGCGAAGGTTGAGGTGGGCCTCTTAGAGTGATAAGAGTTAGATGAAGCTCCCTGTATTTTCCCATCCTTGATTCCGTCCTCAATTCTTTCTCCGATAACCACTAGATCTGAAAATCCCGAGGATACGCTTCCAATCATTTTATCGTAATATGGTCCTTGCAGAGTTCTCATAAACATGTCAACCAGCTCTTTTTCCAATAGTGGGGGTTGGACTCGAGACGCCAGTTCTCGCCATCTTTGGGCGTATTCCTTGAATGACTCTTCCTTTTTCTGGGACAAGTTCTGCAGTTGCATCCGATTGGGTGCCATGTCCAGATTGTACTTGTACTGCTTTAGGAATGTATTAGCAAGGTCGTTCCAGCTTCGGATATGTGTCTTTTCTAACTGCATATACCATTCAACAGATGCCCCACTCAGGCTGTCTTGGAAGAAATGCATCATTAGCTTTTGATCACTGGCGTAAGCAGCCATCTTCCTGACATACATGCGCAGATGACTTCTAGGACATGTGAGTCCCTTGTATTTCTCAAAGTTGGGTATCTTGAACTTATGAGGAATAGTCAAATCCGGCACCAAGCTCATTTCGTAGGTATCCACATCAAAGACATCGTATCCTTCTACTGCCTTCAGCCTTTCTTCCAGCGCCTTGATTTGTCCGTTATTTCTAGCGCTCTCTTCAGAATCAGCTTGGGTTTGCTTATGTTGGTACTCCTGATTCGGCTCGTCTACCTCCCCATATTGTAAATCCACATAATCCTCATCCTTAGGTGGATTGTTAGCAGGGATACGAACAGTGCGAGGCGCCCCCTCTTTCTGAGTAGCGGGAATGAATCCTTCATGGGAGGCTTCTCCCTCTTCATGGGTTTTGGTAACCCTCTTTGATGAGTGGGTGTTTGACTTATGAGGGTCAAAGCCTCGAACATATCCTAACAGTGGATTGCCATCGTTTGGCGTCTCCTCATACCGATTCCGAGCTTCCCTCGCTCTTTCCTGCTCATCCTTAATGTCCTTCATGAAGCTCAACATTTGAGCCATTCCTCCCTTAATCTCATCCACAGTACCTTTCAGCTGGGTTACTTCCTCACGAAGGGCGGCTTGGTTCTGTTCCAATTGTTCCATTGCCTTTTTCTTTTGAGATCTTGTCTGAATCCGCGGTTGAGTTGCAATGGTGTGACTGAATATGAAGATAGTTTTTCTTATGTTTTTTTTTTTTGAAATAAATATGATGTGCATGATATGCATGCTATGCTTATGCTATGTTCATGTCTTATCCACATTATTATAATACACATATATATTTATATATTATTTTTATTCTTTCTCTTTTTTTTTTATATATATACATGTACATCTTTCCTTTTTTTTTTTTTTGCACATATGTATTATGTATATATTTTTTTTGTACATGTATATACACATATGTTGTTTTTTTTTTTTAGAGAGGTAAACAAGGTTGGTAAATATTTATAGAAACGATGAGTAACGAAAAAGAAACACACTTTATTGAAAAGAAAATACTAATCCATTGTTGGTTCACAAAGAGGAAGGGAAACTGAAATTAAAAATACTCAAAATAAATTGAATTAAAAGTACTTGAAATAAAAGCAACAAGGAAACAACATAAAGCTAAGAACGCCTTTGGATGTCTTCTTTGAACTTGTCCACCATGCTCCTACAAAGCTCCATAAACTCTTTGACGACTTTAGGAAGGATAATGGGAGAGGATTCTGCTCTTTCCAAACTTTTTGGAATATCCAGGATTAGATCATTACACAAGAAGACTAGCTTATCATAATCATCGCGACATTTCTCATAGTCTTCAAGCATCTTAGGAACCATGCTCACATGCTCGTAAGCTGTAGAAACGATTGTGTATTGTCTTTTCCAATAGTCTCTTTCGTTCAAGGCTGCCTCGTGTATCTCTTTTTCTCTCATGAACACTTCCCGAAGTGATACCATAGCTTGAAATGCTCTTTCGTACTCACCAGTACGCTGTAAGAGTTCTTCTTCTGTGGTTAATCTTCTTGCGTGCTCTTGTTGTCCAGCATTGAGGGCTTCTTGAAGATCATATTTGAGATTCCTTATTTCATCCTCTTGATCTTTAGTCCTATCAGTTAATTCAAAGATTACAGCTTCCAGATTTTTCTCAGATTCTGCTTTGTCATGGGAAGCCTTCTCATAACGCCTTCTCCACCTTGCAATTTCCGTATTAGCTTGCTCCAACCTCTCATCATGAGCCTCTAAATTAAAGTTAGCACTTAAATACCCTTCAGTTGCACGCTTTCTTTTACTTCTTTGTCTATCATTTTCTTCTTTCATCGCTTGGAGTTCTTGATTTTTCTCTTTAAGGTCAAAGCGTAGTTGGCTCCTTTCATTAGTAAGCTGATGCAAATCAAGCTCTAATTTCTCTTTCTCCTTTCGGGACGCCTCTAGGGCAGCCCTAATTCCTTCTATCTCTTCGATGGATAAAGGAACAGGATCAGGAGAATCAGGCTTGTAGGCGGGATCCACAACAAAAGGAAGCAATACTTTCTTAACTCTTTCTTGAACCCATGTGGTGTAAGGTTCCTTTGCAATCGCATTCTTTGGCCCAAAATCTCTTCTATGAACACTACTCCAAGCTTGAATTACCTTCTTCCACGTCCTTGGCTCACCTTTCCCGTTATCATGCAAAATCAATTCTTTTGTACGTTGCTCGGAAGGTTCTTTATCCATGGAATGACCCAATTGACGTAGTGCTAAATTAGGATTATAATTAATACAACCAAGAGTTCCTATTAATGGCACATTGTTGAATTCTCCGCATTTGTAAATGATCTTATCTGAATTTAATTTTCTTGCATACCATAGAATAGAGTCCGCTTTAAGAGCCCTTAATTTTTGAGACCAATCGTTCCTAGTTAATTCTTTGATAAAGCAACTAGCTTTGTAGAGATGGGAAGTCAAACAAGAATAAAGCAAATGAACGCAACAAACTAGCACTCCTCTCTTTTTTTCATACCTCATATGAATAGCATAGTAAATGTTAGCGAGGATAGTCGGAGTTGGATCTTTGTCAAAAAGCCTAAAAGAAGTGAAAGCATGAATAGCGGTAGGATCAACATAGTCAATATTCTTTGGCAATAAAACAACACCAAAAACCAAGAGAGCTAACACATGTCCACAAATGTCCCATTGTTTCTTTTGAGCAAACATTAATGCTTGATTTTCTAAATAAGATCTTTTGAACCCATGCACTTCTCCCTCAGTTTTATAATGAACTTTTAGTTCTGCAGCGGTCATTCCCAAAGCTTTCTCTAAATCTGAAAAGTCAACTTCTTTACCCACACCAGTATAGAATTCCTTTTTTATTTTTGAGAAACCCAATATAGCATCCATCTCTTCTATGGTAGGTGCTAACTGAAAATCCTGGAAAGTAAAACATCTCAAAGGCGGATCATAGAATTGTACCAAGGCGGTGATAGCTTCTTCTTGCACTTTTACCCTTAGCAAATCCAAGATATTACCATAGCGAATCTCAAACCTATCCAAAGCACCTGATGGCAATTTTTCTTTGATGATCTTCAATTTCTTAATGTCTGGAGTAGAAACAGTAAAGTGCACGATTGTCTTCTTCGTACTCATCCTTCCTACACATTCACCAACAAAATACATTTTACCAAATATATATACATATATGTGTATTATTATTTTTATTTGTGGATAAGACATGATGAAAAATGCAAATGATTAGATGATGCATGCAAACACATAACAACAAAAAAAAAAATAATACAAACATAAAAAATAATTAAGCAACAAAAAACATGGTATTTCAAAGAACCCAGGTTCATAGGTTCGACGTAGGGGGCTCTTGGGAGCCAACCTTTATATGGGGGTTCTAAAAGGTCTCATGGGGTCGTTCGTAGCCTCCGAGACTTTTTCGTCTCTTCGGATTTTGGAACAACTCATTTTATCCATGAGGTTCGAATTTTTGGGTAGGTTCCCGGAGAGATCAGCTAAGTATCCAGTCCAGCCCTCCATAAAGTCTAGCTTCGTTTCGGACCTTTCCAAATACCTAACCCACTCCGAGTGGAGTTATCAGTGAGATTCGTAAGGCGATTCATGTCCCCTTTTGGTCTCAAAGTTAACTCCCACATTTAAGGTTTAACCGACATAAAAATAGAGCAAATATATAAAAAAAATAAAAGCAGATATTTTCAGGAAGATAAAAAACATAAAACAAATAAACAAATAATACATTTATTAAAAGATGAACCTCCCCCAAACCCTAATTGTGGCAAATTGCCATCCCTACAGTGCGCCACAAACCAAATCACAAACCTAACCCTAAACCCTCTCAAGCCTTAAGGGGCATAATAATTCACTAAAAGTGTTGCCCCCAGCAGAGTCGCCAGCTGTAGCAACCTGCCTAAAAATTTCAGCTTTCGAGTCGCCACCTATTCTGAAGGGCGAATAGGAAACCCTTACGCAGTTAAGAGATTTAGGGTAAGCTATTATAATCAGGCTGAGGGAAGGTATTAGGCACCCTCAGCCCTTTCCTAAAGGCTAATGTTCAAAGATTAGGGTTGCATGGCAGGATTTGTAAAGAAATGTGGCAAACAAAATTATAATGACATGATTGAGATTTTGAAGAGGGGGACTCGCCTTGTTGCCAAGTGCCTACGTACCTCCTTAGGGAGGATCAGAGTCTACGTAGTTCGGGAAGGGTTGTACGCCATTTAGAGTTTGAATTTGATTTGATATGGTTTTTTTTGGAGGCTTTTTGGTTAGCCTATCGCAGTTTGTTTTGTCTTTGTAATTTGAATGGATTTTAGAATTATTAGGGTTTGGGCGTACAACCCTGATTTGGCACAATTAACCGCAATGATCAATAGGTTTGATCACCATAGCTAAGAGATTAAGGATTTGCACTGTTACCAATTCAAATCGATTAATTCGATTATCACTAATAACAACTTATTGTATTTTATTATTTATTAATTGGCGTTTTATATTGTTACCTCTCATAATCGATTAACACGACTACAAATAATAACAAATTAAATTAAACAATGAGGCAAGATTAATCACCACAACCAATAAGATAGTTGCAGCCATTTAATCGAATTTAATTGGATTTTTATTTTAATAAAAAAGTACTTTAATTATTTTTATTGTTAACCACAGCGATTAATCGATTTAATCGGCGCAAATAAATAATAAAAAAATATTTTATATAAATGTCATATTTTTATTCTACAAATAAAATAATTTTAATGTAAATTATTAATTATCAACTAATATTTTAAATACAAGAAAATAAATTAATTAGATTTTTATTAAGTTTTTATTAAGGTTTTATTCAGTGTGGTTCTAATTAGGGTTCATACCATAGAGATCTAATTAAGGGCGTTGGATCTTAGGTTAGTGGGGATTAGACGGTTCAGATTAGAAGGACCATGGTAAGACTTATGGTTGAGACTGTATGGAATCAGGGAAGAAAATCAAAGAAAAAAATAAGAGAGGACGCTGGGTATCGAACCCAGGCCCTTGAGGACGCACAACATGTACAAAGACCAACGCAGCTGCACGCGCTTGGTGTCATGTGATTACCTTGGATCAAGTAAATAAGATAAATGAATAATACGCATAAAAACGCGCGCGAATATTCGAACGGACCAACGCTATGGAGACACATCATCATCTCCTCCATTGAACCTGCAAACTTTCAGAAAAATAGCTACGAAATAGCTACGTTTTTCTGCGTAGCAAACTGAACCACGAAAATAGCGAATCGAGCATACCTTCACATAAATGTTTCGCACCTCCTCTAAACGTTTCGTCCCGACCCTGTAAACCCAACCATGCACCTAATTTAACCCAATTTTTGCCCTAATAAAAAGCCCCAAGTCGGAACCCTAGAAAGCTTGGACGGCCAACAATGGCAACTCAATGAATCGCGCCCAGAAATACGATTAAACATACCAGAATGCTCGCAATCATCATACAAATCATATTATGCAATCAAATTAACACATGAATACCTAAATCATGCAAATCGAACAAAGTTTCAGAAAGACCTACCTTGGCTAATCGGAGGAATATCTGGAGTTGTTGATGACGCGCAATGATCCTCACACGTTCAGAATTCCCCCAGGAAGCGTTTGCAATCCTCAAAACTCCTTGAAACGCCTCAATTCTGCCAAACCGATTTTGAGTTTTGTTCACTTTTTTCTTTTTCTTGCAAGAGTGCTTGTCCACGAATTTTTCCACCCCTAGTCTGTTGGCTGATGTTGTCTACTTATAGGAGAGTAGAATTAGGTTAAAACCTTGTCCAGAACTTTTCTTGAATCAAATCTTACTACTTTGAGAAATTGGATTTTATTTCTTGAATTTTAAGCTACCATATTTGGCCCTATTTGTATGAATCTTTCCCATTTAACTTATGCACGAAAATCAAATGTATCTGGTCATAAATTTTGATTAAAAAAATAATCCAAACAAATTTTCTACCACATATTTGATTTTTTCATTTAATTAAATCATTAAAAATTAACTTTAAACGAAATAAAATTATGTAAAATCAAATAAAATGATATAATTTATGGCATATGTTTTGGATAGATTGTGGACCAAGTTTGGGTCATAGAATGTAGGCCCATTTGCAAGAGTTCCTATTTTTGCCTTCTTATTTCACATTTTAGTCCCTCAAAATCACCTAACTTTGATCAAGCATATCTCCTTCAATTTTTAAGCTATGAGGGAGATCTAATACTTTTTAGAAACCTCAAGAGGTCCTCTATAAGCCACTTTGGAACATATTTTTCATTTGAAGCTTTTATCTTGATCATATTCTCTTTGGGAAAAAACTGTTTCTGAAGGATGCCTGAAAATGACCTGTAATCTTTTGCCTTGTATCTCTTAAATGAAGCATTTTTAGCCCTGGCTTGTGAGACACAAAGTTGTAGAGAATCCAATTTCCTTCAAAATAGGCTTTGAGTGGGGAATTTTTGATGTTCCATGTGAAAGTTATGCCCAGTCAAAGTTGGGTTGACTTTCTCCTAAGAAACCCTAATTTGAACCTTCTTGTATTTGTTCATCTCTGAGTTTCTATTAATGGAATCATGATCAATTCTTGATCAAATGATGGTTATACATCCCCATACTTGTTGTGTGACCAATGGTTAGAAGTTTGGATCATGCCTTGACTTTGGATTTGAATCAGTTGATTGTAGATCTTGAGATTGTTTGAGCAGGTGACCTTTGGAGTAGTGCCTTGACTTTTGCCATGGATTTAGATTAGATCACTATAAACCATACATCCTTGATTAGGAGCCTTATCTCATTGATCCCTCTTAGGGGAATCTCAAACCCTAGCCTTAGGAGGCTCTTGATTAGGGATGTAGCTTGAATGGAACCCTAGTCTTTGCATCTTTGTAAGTGAAGTAGATGGGGCAAATTTTGGGGTATGACAAACCTCATGAAACTTAGCAGCTAGGAAGTGAGGCCAGTGTAAACGCGTTCTATTTTGCAGCAGATACATGAGCACCACTTCATTTCTTTCAATTCTCGAATACCCTCCTGCCCTTGGTCGAATGATTCTTGAGATTACCCAATTCAAGAGCCTAGGATCTCGCTTCAAATGACCGGCTGTTATTGTTTCATTAGATCTGTCAAATACGGAAGGGTCTTTGAGGATAGACTTCATGTAGGCTTCATGGTCATAGTTTCCCGGTACATCCCCGTCTACCATACGGAGTTCATCACCTACAATTTTCAGACCAAAGATACTAATCCAAACCCGTTTGTCAACAACATGCGACCTAGATCCCATTTTGAAACGGAAATTACAACCATCCCCTTTTGTAAATCCTGCATAGAAACCCCTAACGGTATTTTCACAGTACGGGGTATCACATTGCACTAAGGGATGAATATTTTGATGTTCAATTAACGCAGCGACATCAGGGATATGCATGTTTTCGACAAGATTTGGATCATAAGTATATTGCTTAACAATTTTTCTTTTCATCTGCCACTTCTCAAAATTTTCTCTACAATCAGGATGAACAAGAGCACTTACCGGTTGAGATGATGAACTGGAAGCAATTTCCTTTCCTTTTCTTGATTTTGGAGGCATGGTTGGAGATGCTTTGTGTGAGAGGGATGATTTTTGGACAATTTTGAGTTTGAGGAATTAGGGTTAGCCGTACCAAATGTGATGAGAATGAGAGGGAATGCAAGAATGGAATGTTTTGAATGAATGAGAATGGGTCGGGTCGACCTAACAGACCCAAATCTGGAAAAATAACAGCAGTAGGTCGACCTAAAGTGAGGCTGGGTCGACCTAACAGAAGTAACAAAACAAATGACCAATTTAGGTCGACCTAAATTGTGAGTAGGTCGACGCAACTGGGCCTTTTTAGTTTCTGTAAAGAAGCTTCTTGTGTAGGTCGACTCAAATACAGAGTAGGTCGACCTAAGTTTCCTTAAATGATGAAAATGCCTTAGGAATGTTTCTATATGATGTATTTTTGTTTTGTCATTTGCTTGAATGCACAAACATTGTATGTTATGAATAAAAATGATGAACACATATACATTAGTATTTGAGAAGAGTAGATAAGAACACATGAAGTCACTATAAGCATGTTAATTGATAGCATATTATAGCATCAATAAAATTTTTGGAAGTGAACAATAAACATGTTACCGCTTTCTCAATATGTAGGTGTTTTGTCATCATTGTGTGGAGTCTTCTTGTCAGTATGCCATACTCCTAGATTTGATGATGAATTGTTTTGATGGAATGTTTCACAGGTTGATTTTTGCTTGATTTTTGCGAAAAACTCATCTAGTATCGATTACTTGATGTTCTCCCGGATGCGGGACATAGTCCCAAACAATATTCTGCTAAGAATAGGTTTAAAATCTCTTTGCAATGCAACTTGCCAATTTCCACATCAAGTAATGCGTCCTATGTGTTTTTCGGGTTAACTGTATTTGTGATGAATCTTATACATTTGTGATGGCCAGGTCACCTACATTCCTCTGCCAAGTATGGTTCTTCAATCTGTCTTTATAGATGACACACCAAGAGAGGTATGTCTTTCTTTATGTGTCTTGAGCACCAGCTGTCAAGGAACCACCACCTTTCGGCGATGTCAAGACACATTTCCTGCGAAATTAAATTAGAGTGGAAGGTCCCCATTCTTCATTGGGTCCTGGATGGTGAGTACACAATTTGTTGCACTTAGGCAACCATTGAAATACTCCTTTAGGAACTAAAATTCTCCTAAATTTGCATTTTTCAATGGTATGTCCCTTTTTGCAACAATAATGACAGGTAATATGATGAGAATATGGAGTTTTGCTAGTTGATACTTTTGGTACAAAAGTGTATTTACTATATAAAGGAGTATACGATCTTTTGAACTTGTTTGGATCAACCGCAAAAGTCACTTTTGGTTGTAGAGCCTTGTCTAACTTGGCTTTTAGATCTCTTACTTCTTTTTGCCAAATGTGACATGTCTCACAACCAAACCATGATGTAGGATCTCTTTCAACTTTATCCTTTTGAATGTCTAGCATAGATTGTTTTAAAGCTTCCATATCCTTTTCGGTTTTCTCAACTTTTGATTCAAGATATGAAAAGATTTTCTTATTTGAGGCCAAAAGTTTGAAAGCTTTAATTGCATCTCTATGTAATTCTTCAAAAGCAAGTTTTAGTTGAGAATGAGATACCTTATCTACGAGTTCAGGTTTAAGATGACTTACAGCTTTCTTTTTCTTGTTTTGATGAGCCATGAAACAAAGATTTGCTGATTCTTCTTCATCGCTTGATGAGCTTTCACTAGATGAATCACTTTCCCATGCTATGTAGGCTCTTTTAGATTTGTTATGACCTTTGCTTTGGTTCTTCTCCTTCTCTTTCTTAAGGTATGGACAATCCGGTTTGTAGTGACCGGCTTTCCCACAATTGAAGCAAAGACCTTTGATTTTTCCCTTGTTGTCGTCATCTTGTTTGAACATGTTTGATTGCTTTCTATAGTTGATCAAGCCTTTGTCAGAATGTTTTGCTCCATTTTTCTTTAGATATTTGTTGTATCTTCGCACAAACAGTCCCATTTCCTCATCATCGGAGTCTTCGTCATCACTTGTGTCACTATCCTTTGGCTCTCGTTTTGAGGTCTTGGAGCTCGAAGCTTTTAGAGCTATTGACTTCTTCTCTACCTCTTTCTCCATGTTCTTTTCTTTCTTTGTCCTTTTCTCATGCATGTCAAGGCATTTAAGGTGTTGTTCATGTTCCTCTAGTTTACCAAATAGAGTTGTGATGTCTAAAGTGTTTAGATCATTTGCTTCCTTTATTGCTGTAACTTTGGGTTGCCATTCCCTGTTCAAACATCTTAAGATTTTGTTAGTAGCAACTGCATTGGAAACAGGTCTATCAAGAGAATTTAACCGATTTTTCAGATGAACGAATCTCTTCTGCATGTTTTTGATGGATTCACCATCTTCCATGTGGAAGAGTTCGAACTCTTGAGTTAACGTATTGATCCTAGCTAGTTTGACATCATCCGTTCCCTCGTGGGCAACTTGCAATGTGTCCCACATAGCTTTAGCTGATCTACAATGGGAAACGCGATAGTATTCATCAACTCCTAGAGCTGAGGTTAGAATGTTTCTCGCTTTCCAATCGTATGCATATCTCTTTTCATCTTCAGCATTCCAAGTATCTTCTGGTTTTGGAACAACTGCACCAGCTGCATTTGTCATGGTGATCTGAAATGGACCATTGACAATAGCTGTCCAGATGTTCCTATCAATTGCATTGATATGGACACACATACAATCCTTCCAATAGCCGTAGTTTTCGCCATTGAAAACTGGAGCTCTATTATGAGCCCCTTTAGGTCCGGAAGCCATCTTTCCAATAAGTGTTTCACTTAGCACGGAATAAACCAGAGCTCTTGATGCCACTTGTTAGACGCTGGCCTTAGGATCTAGAGGGGGGGTGAATAGATCGTTCACAGTTTTACGGATTTAAACGACTTTTCAGCGGAAGTGATTCTGAATCGACTCGCGTCTATTCCGAACCGCTATCGAAACGATTATATATGTGTTTAGAAACCAGTCAAAGACTTGAGGTAAATGATAAGAGTATATGTTGCAGAATCAAGGCGTTTCTCTTATTGAAAATCAGATTAACTTTTTGTATGATGGACAATGTTTGCAATGCAGTAAGGGTGATAGAAACAAATATACAAACACTTGGTGATAATGATCAAATTGAAGGTAATTCAATGTGTGATGGATTGTGATGTTTATGTACGTTCTTATTTCACAATCTTAACACTCGAATCGTTGATCAATTTGCTATTATAACCAAATATGAACAGAATGTAAATGAAAAAGTAAAAGCGACAAGAACACGATATTTGTTTAGGCAGTTCGTCGATCGTCCTCGCTACGACTACGTCTGCCCCCAATTCCAAATTGAAATTGGGTAATCTTTCATTAATGTTGAAAGTAGTATATACAAAGAAGATAACAAAGCGATAAACGATAAACCAATTATGTCGATCCTTTGAATCTTCTTCCCCCTTAATCTTGAGCAAGATCAAGGTTATCCAAGAGCTTCACTTTGATTCCCTTCTGCAGTGTCTTGATTCCTTGAACTCCCCGTTCCTCAATCGTTACACTCAGCCGAATCCTCAATGAACGCCTCTTGATAAAAACCCCCAAGAACCATCCGTCGTGGAGGACAAAACCCGCAGATTTTCTTCACCAACAAACCCCACAAACCTTCACCCACTAGGAATCTTCAATTCCGTTCCATGGACGTTATCGAACTCATCACTAACCCGCAACGCAAGAATGATTATGTGTAATTGTGTTGGAGATGATGAAGAAAGAAGATGAGAAGCGTTTGTGTATCTTTCAGTCGTTGGTGTTGCCTTGAATAATTAACCTTGGACAATATATAAGATTGCATAACAGTTGGAACCAAGAAAAACTGATTTTTGAACTTTCTTGATCAGTTAGGTCGACCTCTTGTAGGGGTTAGGTCGACCTAGCAGTGCTTGCTGAAGTTTGCTCCCAGTTAGGTCGACCTGTTGAAGGAGTAGGTCGACCAGAATCCTCTTCTGATGCGTTCTGGGAACATTTTCTCAGATTAGGTCGACCTAGTTGTTGTGTAGGTCGACCTAACAGGCTGGTTTGTAAAATTCATCAATTTAGGTCGACCTAAATGATGTGTGAGTCGACCTAGCAGGGGTATATGAATTTTTCTTCATTTTAGGTCGACCTGGGTTGATGGTAGGTCGACCTAACTGCTGCTTTTCTGCATTCTTCTTGTTTTGCTTGTGTTGAGTCAACCTTTAAACATATAAACATAATGGGTTGACCTATGAGTGATCAATGCTTGCTTTTCTGATTCCTCCTTGTTGTTTGGATGCTCATTTGAGTTTGCCATAAATCAAAAACATCTTAGAGTGTAATCTTGTATTCACAACATATCTATAAGTGAGCGCCATGTTTGATTTTTTTTTAAAAAGATAAACAACTTTTTCTCTTGGTTTTCTCAAAACCCGAGGTAACATATTTATAATTGAGTGCCATGTTTTATCCATAAAAAATAATAAACCTAATTCATTTTTTTTAGATAAGCGAGGGAATATAACTATAAGAGATCTCGCTTCGAATCCCTATTACTGCATTTAGAGTTTTTTATAATGATTTCTCACTTGGCATCTTTTCAAGTTCCCTTTTTTTCTTAGTTAATTTTTTTCTATGTTAATTAGTAATTTTCAAAATCTTTGTTATCAATTAAAATATAATTGGAAATAATAGGAAACAAATTATTTCTCACTTAGCATGTCACCTTTGCCTTGTATTGTTAAAGCTCAAAATTTTAAAAACCTGTTGTGTATTGTTAAAGCACAACATCCAAAAAGATTTTTGCCACTTTGACCCTCTTTTATTTTCTCTTAAGGGGAACTACAAATATTCTGATTTCCCTTTTGCACTTAAGGGGTATGTAGGCACAAGATGCGATGTCTTGCCGAGCACACAATAAAATTATTTTCTCACCATCTCACTCTATTTCACAAAACAAAAACAACAATAATAAAACAACAATATATATTTTCAAAGAGGTTCCTGTAGAGTACTACAGATGTGAGGGGTGCTAATACATTTCCCTTGCATAACCACCCCCGAACCTAAGATCTTTGTTTATTTTATTAGTTTTGATTTGAAAAACTTCTTTGGGTTTTACTTTGTTCTTTTCCCATTCATTTGTAAACAATAAAGCACGGTGGCGACTTTCACTAAAATACGAGCTGGGTCAATCCAATGGTCTCAGTCCAAAATTTTCACCAATACACATACCTAATCTTCCATAATCTTCAATCGTATTCTTCTTCTTAATCATCAATCATTACCTTATCATTCATCTTCGTCAACCCTAATCTTCAATAAGCCCTTCACCGGGCTCAAGTTTTCCCCAAGTTACAATGTCATCTTCATCAAGGAGAACCAAGTCAATATCTTATCAATCACAAGTGTGAGTAACCATCCAAGAAGAAGATGTGGGTGTGATGCTTGGATGATTTCGTATCACTATAAGAACGGATGTAACAAAGGTCGCCTCTTTTGGAGATGTCCATTTTGGCAAGGTAAGGAAACTTGTAACTTATTCATATGGGATGATGATATTGCACAAGGAACTCATGTTTACGAAAGGTTAGATGAAGAATGGAGTAAAAGTGAGAGCAAGGTCAGGGAGGTCCAAGCTGTTGAAACTATGAGGGAGTTGTATGAAATCTCACTCAAGAAGAACAAGAAGTTGCAGTTGAAGATGAAGTCAGATGCTATGTATGGAAAGTTAAAGTCATGGTGTATTGTTGTTTTTGTAATGGTCAACCTGTATTTTCTATGGAAATGTAACTGTTGAATTAGCGTATGGTATTTATGTTGTGGCTGTAATGTTGTTGGTTTTATTTAGAGTTGTTCGATTATGTAAGTGTGACATGCAATGCAGTTGTATTTTGTTAAAATTGATCCTTGTTGTGTTAAAATTTATCCCTATTGTTGTGTTCCTACAGCTATGAGCAGTATACCATCATATTTGTGCTTCAAGTGACATCCATCTAACCCAATGAATGGTCTACATTCTTTTTTTAATGCCTTCTTAGTACTGTCAAAACACATATAACACCTCTCAAATCTTGGATTCAAACCCTCACCTGAACAAGTTGTGTTGATTTTGAAGTTATTTTTTGGGGACGCCCTTGTTAACTCGACACCATATGACCACAACAGGCTGAATTGCTTGCTTGAATCACCTTCCACAAGTTAACTAGCTATCTGCCTTGCCTTGAATGCCCTACAATCTGGGATTTCTGTGGCATATCTAAGCCTAACATCTGCTACCACCTCATTCAACTTCATCTTAGTGTTATTCTTCAATCCATCCACAATGACCTTATCCACCCATTCAGCTTTATCCCTTTTAGTGAAGAATTGTCTTCCACACTTATGCTTAGAATACAAGGTTTTTATCCTAAATGTTGTGGATGTTAGGACTTTACTGCATAGCACAGTATAATTACACGTCTTCTTATTCTTACATACAACTCTACATCTATTGGCATCATTTTTTTCAAACTTCATATCCCTACCATTAAGAACGTTATGCTCTAGTATAACATCTTTAAATTGTCTAAGTGAACAAAACTCCATTTCAACTTTGAAAACAATATCCTTAGTAAAAGCATCTTCTGCATTGCACCTTATTACACATGGTCTTTCATCACCACTGTCATCATCAGCTCCACTATCCAATTCAGCTGTTATGTAGTCCTTCTTAATTACACGTGCCTTGTGCATCTCTTCTGTGGTAAACATGCTCTTGGCTGGTTCACTAGGGGCATCAATGTGTGCAACCGCTGGAGTTCTAACTTAACTACCGACACCTACACCAACTAGTTCCTCAAAGCCCTCTTCAAACCCATTCATCCTTTTTCCCCACTGTTATTAAAGTGGACATCCCTGGCAGATTCATCACTTGAATCACCACTACAGTCACTTAAGGTTTTTTCTCTTCTTCATAAGACTTGCATTCCCTTTTTTGTCTAAAATTATCCATAAAAGTGAGGTCTCCTTCATCTGTTTTTGGCTCATAATATATCTCACTCTCACTTTTATTCCCAACAGCGTAAGTAGCCAACTCAGAAGCATCGCCATCATCTTTGAATGGTTCCAAATCAGCTTCAAGTGAACTTTCTTCATGTTTCCATCACATCTTAACAATGTTAAAATCAAACTCAGGGTCAATACTTAACTAAATCACATGCTTCAAAGAAAGACCAATAGTCCGAGTCTTGACTACTAAAGGTATACACTTCCCCACCATCATATTTGAGTTTCGGGTCTTTTACAAAATAGTCCCTTGTGTAGAAAACTACCTTAAATGTATTCAGTTTCAGTTTAGGGAAACCAAATACGGTAAAAAATACAGATTATATACATTGATATATATACTAAACAAATACAGTTTCAGTATCATAATCTTTGTCCTATACTAGTTAATGTTTGTTTATCTACCACTAACATTACAAAATTGCAAGAAAATGAAAATGAGGAACACGAGGAACATGATGACATACCTGGGACCATGCAAATGAAATTAGGGAACAAAGGCCGTGTGATTCTTCGATTTGGAACCATAAACTGGAAGCTTTGATGTTGGTATGTTGGGACCACGCAAGGACGAAGCTGGGGAAGAATCTCTAGGGTTTCTGTTGCAAACGAGAGAGAGAGAGGGAGAGAGAGAGAGAGAGAGAGAGAGAGAGAGAGTGTGTTAAAGTGAAAATGTTAAGTATTCTCTTGAAAATGTTAAGTGTTAATGTTACCTTATCACATGTCTACGCTGGCAAATCAGACAAAAACATCTCCATGTTAGCACCTCAAAATTGGTACACGTAAGCCCCTATTAGTGGAATCTAATGGGATGGACCAATTGTGCTGACAGAATATTTGTAGAGACTAAAGTTTGAAGAAAATTTTTATAGGGACTAAAATTATTTAACCCTAAGAACTATTGCAAAACTTCTTCAATAGTTGATCATCATTCGTCAGTTGGAGCAACAATTTTTAATTTTGAAAATTTCATAAAGATTCATATATGATCATTGTCATGTTTCATTACGTTATTTAAAAATAAAAATTTGATAATTTTAAAATCAACTAGAATATAGAAAGATCAAAATTGTTTAAATTTGAAATATAATTATTAATTATATGAGTGGGATAAAATAAAGAAACCAAAAATTGTTTTAATTTAAAATAATATTAAAGAAAGAGATAAAATAACATCCTGCTTACACAAAAAAAAATATTAAAGAAAGAGATAAAATAAGTAATTGAAGAACAACTTTAGATCAAAGGAAGAGATATTAAATAAGAAAAATTAATATTAAAAATTGATCAAACAAACGATAATTTAGAAAATAAACAGCAAAAGAAAAAGAAAGAAAAAAAGGTTAACTCTAACAAAACCAAACAGAAGGTAATATATAAATGATTTATTTTTATACAGTGTCAAATTAAAACCTTAATTTTAAGGGTTAAATATACTTCACCCCCTGCCAATATAGCGAGATTCGGTTCGCCCCCCTGAATGATTTTTTTTAGCAAAAGCCCCTTAAAAAACCCAAATCATGGATTTACTACTCCTTGTTACCACACCAGCTGACTGGGCAACGAAAGCCTGGACACGCTGGCGCTGACATGTCTTAGTTGTTATGTTTGAAAGGAAGTTCATATGTTTACCCCCCCAAATCATACTTTTCCAGATTAGGGTTTTTTTTGCAAAATTAGAAACGAGACTTGGGTTGAAGACGGGAACGATGGCTGAAGACGGCGGCGCAACGGTGGAATCGGCTGAGGTAAGTGTTCAGTTGTTGTTCTTCACCGGTACTTTGTGTATTATGCTGTCTTAAACGATGTTTTGTATGCAGTTGAATGTAAGGTTTGACTGTTTGTTTCACCATGGAGGAGAATTCATGAAGCCTCACGACGGTGAGATGATTTACAGAGGCGGGGTTACGACGCTTCTCACCGGTGTACACATTGAAAGCTGGACTCAGAGTCACATTCAAAAGGTGGTAAGTGGGTGGGGGTATGTAGCTGGATCGTATAGGTTATGGACCAAAATTCCTGAAATAGATCCTAATTATTTCCAGATTAAGAGTGATTCTGATGCTTATGATTTAGCTGCGTTTGCTTGTACAATGAGAGTTGATGGGAAATTGTTTGTTGAACACGATGCAGATATACACAGTAGTAAACCTAGGTGTGTGAATGAAAGTGTAGAGTTAGAGGTAAGTGATGAAGAGATTGTAGAAGGGATGAATGATAGTGAGGATGAGAGGGCCACAGCTCTTGATGATGGCTTTGGAGCTGTTGATGTTACTTTACCAGTTAGTGAGGGCCCTATTGTAGCTGGTTTGTTGACTTATCCTAGTAAGAGTAAAGGTGAGAGTGAAAATAAAGGTGAGGATGATAAATATCTAAGTGAGGATTTACTAAGTTCTGATCCTGATGCATCAGGGGATGAAAAAGAGCCTAGGTTTGAGAAGTTTAAGAAGAAGGAGCTTAATAAGGATTACAAGTTTAAATGGGGTATGGAGTTCAATACCCTAGATGATTTTAGAGAGGCCATTCGTGAGTGGACAGTATTAAATGGGAGGGAAATTACCTTTGTAAAAAATGAGAGTTATAGAGTGAGGGTTGAGTGCAAGGCCAAATGTGGTTTTTTAATGCTTTGCTCTAAAGTGGGCCATAAGTACAGTTATGCCATAAAGACTATAAAAGATACCCACACATGTGCTAGGGTTTTGGATAACAAAAGTGCAAGTTCTAAGTGGGTGGCTAAGGCTGTGGTCAAAAAGATGAGAACTTCTGACAAGGTAAGGATTTGTGACATAATCCAAGACATGAGACAAAATTTTTCTGTTGGGATCACTGTGTGCAGGGCATGGAAAGCAAATTTGATTGCCAAAAAAATCATTGAAGGAGATGCAGACAAAGAGTATGCAAATCTGTGGAGGTATGCATCTGAGTTGCATAGGGTCAATCCTGGAAACACTGTGAAGATAAACATAGAGAGGCCTTTACCTACCATCCAACCAAGGTTTGGATCTTTTTATTTCTGTTTTGATGGATGTAAGAAAGGTTTTACAAATGGTTGTAGACCCTTCATTGGGGTAGATGGATGTCATTTGAAAACAAAGTATGGAGGTCAACTATTGATTGCTGTTGGAAGAGATCCAAATGATCAATACTTCCCTTTGGCCTTTGGAGTGGTGGAAACAGAAACCAAAGAATCATGGAGGTGGTTTATTCAACTGTTAATGGAAGACATTGGGCAGGACAAAAGAATTGTGTTCATCTCATATCAGCAAAAGGTGGAGTTAATGTTATACATCATTGTGTTTCATTCTATTTCAATCCTTGGTTCTAATGATTGTTTGTTGTTCTGTTTCAGGGTCTGGTTGCAGTTTTTGAAGAGATGTTTGAAAGAATTGAACATAGAATATGCTTGAGGCACTTGTATGCAAATTTTAAGAAGAAGTTTGGTGGAGGAGCATTGATAAGAGACTTGATGATGGGAGCAGCCAAGGCAACCTACCAACAAGCATGGACTTTGAAGATGAATGGGTTGAAGGCTGTAGATCCAAAGGCTTGGGCATGGCTCATGGCAGTTCCTACAAAGTCTTGGTGTAAGCATGCATTTTCATTTTATCCTAAGTGTGATGTGCTTATGAATAACATAGCTGAATCATTCAATGCCACTATTTTGAATGCTAGAGATAAACCTATACTGACCATGTGCGAATGGATTAGAAAATATCTGATGAGTAGGTGTAGTAGTTCTACTTTGAAACTAGACAAGTGGCCACACAAAGTGATGCCTATTCCCAGGAAAAGATTGGACAATGAGGTAGCTATGAGTGGTCAATGGTTGCCAACATGGGCTATGGAAGAGAAATTTCAGGTCACACATGCCTATAACAGGCAAGAGTTCATAGTTGACATTGCTAAAAAGAATTGCACATGTAATTTTTGGGATCTGGTAGGTATTCCATCTAGACATGCTGTTGCTGCATTAGGGTTTAGACAACAGAACCCTGAGGATTTTGTTCATGAGTATTACACTAGAGACAGCTATGCCATGTGCTATGGATTTGCTATTAGTCCAATTAATGGCATTGACATGTGGCCTGAGGTAGAAAGTGAAGAACTTTTACCTCCTAGTTACAAAAAAGGACCTGGAAGGCCTAGGAAGCTAAGGATAAGGGAAAGTGGGGAAGAGGGTGCTAGAAGAAGGTTACCTGGTGTATCTTATAGATGCACTAGGTGTGACAAGGTGGGCCACAATGTTAAGACATGCAAGAGCAAGAGGCAAAATCAGAGTGCCATGAAAAGAAAGGTAATTTATCTACTGCAACTGTTTTTGTATGTAATATAGTTTCTTTGGTTATAATGTATCTGGCTTTTTAAATTCAGAAGAAAATGAGACCAAATGCTAATGAAGAAGGTACTAGCAATGTTGGAAGTCAGTCTGCTACAAACAATGAAGAAGGTCAACAAAATCCTGGGAACCAGTCTGCTACAAACAATGAAATCCATGAAGATACCAAGACTGATTCATTGTTTGGAGATGTAACTGATGACATGCTAAGCAGCATACCAGACTTCCATTCTCAGGCATCAACAAGCAACAACTACAAGGGCAATGGAAAGATGATTGACAAACCAGTTGTGAGGAGAAGGGTAAGTGAGAGGATAAAGGAGAACTGGTTCAAGAAACCAAAACCATTCACTGGTCCAGGTTCAAACCCTGAGCAGCCTATTTGTATGGACATTGATGAAGAGAAATCTTCAAAGATTACTCCAAAAAGGGCATCCAAGATTGCTCCAAAAAATCCATCCAAGCATTCTCCAAAGAAGAATACTCCAAAGAAGACTACTCCAAAGAAGGGAACTCCATCAAAGAAGACTTGAAATTTCATTATGTTTAATTTGATTAGCTAAGGTTGTTTATTTTGACTAGCACATGTTTGGTGCACTAATGTAAGGTTAAAGTTTGACAGTTATTTTGAGTAGCACATGTTTGGTGCATCTGTGTGCTGCTAAGACAGTTATTTTGACAAGCTAATGTTTGCTAAGACAATTTTGTCATGTGTATTCTGAATTATGCCCTTGATAAGGTGCACTTGTTATGTTAAAGTTTCAGTTTTAGTTCATCAGTTTCAGATTTAGTTCATCAATTTTATCATGTTAACAGACAGGTTTCATTGATGTAAATTACACATTTCCAATTGACATAAAACATAACTCATTTTATTGCCATAAATTCAACAAGTTTATACATCCAAATGCCACCAAAATACACAATGTCAAACAAAGAGCTCTTAATCTAAGTAATACACAATGCCAATAAGCAATAAACAGAGAATCAAAATAGTCTTCTTCAGCCTCATATTAACACTGTTCTGACTTGCATTCTTCTTCTTCAACTTCTCAATTTTGTTTGTTGCGGTCTCTAACTTCACTGATAGTATATCACAGCTTTTACATTCTGGTAGTTTCATCCGATGCATATTGACATCGTCTCTGATTTCATCATCCCACAAGAACAATTGACAGCTATTCACAGACTGCAAAACACACACACACACAATGAAGGCTTGTTTAGTAAAGACCAACTTTCCACAATTTTCCCAGATGTTGAACAATTTTCCAGATAATAGAGAAGGATACTTACCCCAGCATTGCGACATTTCCAGAACTTGCGATTGCGATTTTGAACCGTGTTGGCCACTCACAACTTCATGGGTCTGTCACAGCCACATCTAGGTAAATCTGGATTTTGAAACGAGTTGACACTGCTATACGAGTTGCTCTCCGCCATGACTGAAGGGTAGGAAGATGGCTGAGTGAAGAAAACGAATACGGGGAAGAGAAGGAAGACGATGATGGAAGCGATGATGGAAGCGGAGAAAGAGAAGGAAGACGATGGAGATACCAAGCTGGGAAAGTCTGGACGAAGGAATTAGGGAAAGATGAACCCTAGTATTATGAGGGTGGGTTTGCCATGTCAGCGCCAGCGTGTCCAGGCTTTCGTTGCCCAGTCAGCTGGTGTGGTAACAAGGAGTAGTAAATCCATGATTTGGGTTTTTTAAGGGGCTTTTGCTAAAAAAAATAATTCAGGGGGGGCAAACCGAATCTCGCTACATTGGCAGGGGGTGAAGTATATTTAACCCTAATTTTAAATAACTATTCATGAAAAAATACAACAAAATAATTACATGATATTGTTCTTGGCTCTCATTCTACATCCCCATGATGATGCACCACCTTTATGTGTATGAGATCTTTTATCCAACTCAACAATTTGTTCCATCCATTTACTTCTTCTTATTGAAGAGTAATTCCATATTCAGAAGATGAGCATCAGAAGTTCTGATGTGGGCTGATCTTTTGATGGTTACTCAGAAGATGTTGTGATTTTCTGATGGTTACTCAGAAGATGTTGTTGACCAGAAGATGTTATCTTCTGGGTCCCATTAGCTTATCTGTTTAGTAGTAAGGGTACTTTAGTATTTTGTAGTACTGTACTGTTTGTACCTTAAACTTGTTCACTAAGTTTATGCTGTTAGGGCTGATGTGGCAAGATTTTCTTTTGTATAAATAGCCTTGTAGTAGCTATCATTTATTAAGATCAACAACTTTATTCTCTCTCATTAATCTTTGCACCGTTATTCTCTTTGTCATCATCTTTATTCTTTGTGCACCAACAATTGGTATCTAGAGCTCCGGTTCCAAACCCAGGGAAACACGAGTGAACGTGAGTTTGTGTGACTGTGTGATTGATTTTGTTTCTGGGAAACAAAGTTGTGTTGAATCACATTTTTCTTGGTTGTTTGTGGGTTGGGAAATACTGTGTGAGTGTGAGTGAAATCTGATTTTTCTGCACAAGTTTAAAGATGAGTGGAAGCAACTTGAATACCAAACTTCCAGTTCTTGATGGTAAGAATTGGAATAGATGGATGATTCAAATGCGTGTATTATTTGGTGCTCAAGATGTTTTAGATCTTTTCACTAGAGGATATGTTTCGGTTGCAGCGGATGCAACGGAAGAACAAAGAGAAGCGCAGAGGGAAACGAACAAGAGAGATCAAAAGGCGTTGTTCTTCATCCATCAGTGTGTGGATGTGAATGTGTTTGAGAAGATTTCTGATGCTATGACGTCTAAGGAGGCGTGGGATATAGTGGTCAGGTGTTACGGTGGTGACGTATCAGTGAAGAAGGTGAAGCTTCAATCCCTGAGAAAGCAATATGAAAATCTCAACATGAAGAACAATGAGAAAGTTTATGAGTATATCTCTAGAGTGATTGTGATCACTAATGAGACGAAGGCTTGTGGAGAAACTCTTTCTGAACAAGTAATAATAGAGAAGATATTGAGGTCTCTTACTCCTCAATTTGATTATATTGTTGTATCTATTGAACATTCTAAAGATCTGGAAACCATGAGAATAGAAGAGTTGCAAAGCAGTTTAGAAGCACAAGAGTTGCGTCTGACTGAGAGAACTTCTGAGAGAGAAGTTGAGCAAGCTCTGAAGGCTTCTTTTGTCAAGAAGGACTAGAAGCATAGACGTGGTGATAGATTCCAGAAGGAAACCTCAACTTCTGATAAGAAGAGATATCAGAAGGGAAAGGATAAGAAGAAAGTTCAATGTTACTGTTGCAAACAGTTTGGCCATTTTGCTAGAGACTGTTTGGCAAACAAAGGAAGGAGATCAGAAGAAGCAAATATAGCCAGAGGAGGTTCAGATGATGAACATGTGCTATTGATGGCTTCAGAATCTAACGAAAGATGTTCGTCAGAGTAGTGGTATATGGACACTGGGTGTTCAAATCACCTGACTGGAAACAAACAATGGCTGATAGACTTTGACTCTGAAAGGAGGCCAAAGATCAGATGTGCTGATGATAAGTATCTTATTGCAGAAAGTATGGGAAATGTCAAAGTCAAAGTGAAGAATGGAAAGATTGTTGTGATCAAAGATGTTTGGTATGTTCCTGGAATCAGAAGCAATCTGATGAGTGTAGGTCAGCTCATTGAGAAAAGTTTCTCAGTTTTTATGAAGAACAATCTCTTGAAGTTGTATGATTCCAATCAAAAGTTGATTGTGCAATCTGAACAGGGAAGCAACAGAACATTCAAGGTGAATGTAGAAACAGCTGAAACAGAGTGTCTGAGTGCTGAAGGCTCAGAAGGTGATAGTAAGCTGTGGCACAAGAGGTTGAGGCACTTGAACTATAGAAGCTTGGGGCATCTAAGTTCTAAGAAGCTTGTACATGGCATTCCAAAGATTGTGAAGCCTGAGAAGTCATGTGAGGTATGCATGAAAGGCAAACAACCCAAATTGCCATTTGTATCAGAAGTTGCTCCAAGAGCAAAGCATGCTCTGGGAGTAGTGCACTCTAATGTGCGTGGAACATTTCCAGAACCTTCACTTGGAGGAAATAGGTATTTTGTGTCTTTTGTGGATGAGTTAACAAGAATGACGTGGGTAACTCTCATTAAGTTTAAGAATGAGGTGTTTACAGAATTCCAGAAGTTCAAGGTGAAGGCTGAGAAGCAGAGTGGTCAGAAGATAAAGATTCTCAGAACGGATGGTGGAGGCGAGTATAACTCTACAGAATTCCAGAAGTTCTGTGATGATAATGGAATTGAGCATGAGGTTACTGCTCCTTATACTCCTCAACACAAAGGTCTTGCTGAACATAGAAACCGTACTTTGCTTGATATGACGAGAAGTATGCTAAAAGAGAAGAAGCTTCCTCATAATCTATGGGGAGAAGCTGTTGCTACTGCAGCATATTTGCTCAACAGGTGTTCAACGAAGAGGCTGAAGGAAATTGTTCTTTTAGAGAAGTGGACTAAGGAGAAGCAAAGTGTTAGTCATCTGAAGGTTTTTGGTTCTGTGTGTTACAAACACGTTCCAGAAGCTAGAAGGAAGAAGCTGGATGATAGGAGCAAAGTGATGTTATTGGTGGGGTACCACAGTACAGGTGCATACAAGTTCTATTGTCCAGAAACTAACAAAGTTGAAGTCAGCAGAGACGTCATTGTGAAAGAATCAGAAGTTTGGGATTGGAGAGAGTCTCAACCAACTTCTGATGTAGAGATAACTTTTGAAGAAGAGTTAGAGTCAGAAGATGAAGAATCTTCTGAAGATGAGTCAGAAGATCAAGAATCTTCTGAAGATGAGTCAGATGGTGAATCTGATTCTGATCCAGATTCTGATGATGACCCAGAATCTGATGGTAGTCATGATTCTGGAAGGGAAAACTCTGAAGACGTAGAGTCTGGAGGACAAGCTTCTGGAGATGATCATGAAGGTGGTAACCCTGGAGTAGTTGACTCTGAAGTAGCTCAGCGACCACAAAGAGTCAGAACTATGCCAAGAAGGTTTGCAGATTTTGACATGTTGCAAGACACAGAAGTTGACTCAGAAGGAGAGGTCATTCAGTGTGCCATGTTAGTAGATTCTGAACCAGTGAGTATAGAAGAAGCGCTCAAGAAGAAGGTCTGGCTGAATGCCATGAAAGAAGAACTTGAGGCTACAGAAAGAAACAAGACTTGGAAGCTGACAGAACTTCCAAAGAAGAAGAAAGCCATCAGCGTCAGATGGGTTTTCAAGGTAAAGCTGAAGCCAGATGGATCAGTTGGTAAACACAAAGCGAGGCTAGTGGCTAGAGGTTTTCTTCAGAAACCTGGACTAGATTACTTTGAGGTGTTTGCTCCTGTAGCTAGACATGAAACAATCAGACTGGTGATTGCGTTAGCTGCAAACAGAGGTTGGTCCTTGATGCATCTGGATGTAAAGTCTGCATTTCTGAACGGTCCATTACAAGAGGAGGTATATGTGTCACAACCCCCTGGCTTTGTGAAAAAGAATAAGGAAGGGATGATGTACAAATTACATAAAGCTCTGTATGGATTGAAGCAAGCACCCAGAGCTTGGAATTTGAAGATTGATTCATTTTTCAAGAAGCAAGGGTTTCAGAAGTGTGAGATGGAATATGGAGTTTATGTGCAACATTCTGGAAGCAATATGATTCTGCTGTGTCTGTATGTTGATGACATATTGCTTACGGGGAGTTGTCCAGAAGATCTGATGAAATTCAAGAAGGTGCTGATGAATGAGTTTGAGATTACAGACCCTGGGAAAATGTCATATTTTCTAGGGATGGAGATTCTGTACTCAGAAGATGGTATCGTTCTGCATCAGCTGAAGTATGAGTTAGAACTTCTGAAGAAATTCAAGCTGAAGAATTGCAAAACTGTTGTTACACCGTCAGAAACAAATCAGAAGTTGGACTCTGATTCTGAAGGTGAAGATGTTGATGCTACGGTATTCAAACAGCTGGTTGGTTCTCTAAGGTATTTGTGTAATACCAGGCCTGATATATGCTATGCAGTTGGATTGGTTAGTAGGTTCATGAGTAAACCTAAGTGGTCCCATTACCAAGCTACTGTCAGAATCTTGAGATATGTCAAGGGAACTCTGAAGTATGGCATATTGTTTCCTTCTGGGAGAAAGGAAGAATTAGAGTTTTTGAGTTATTCTGATTCTGATTGGTGTGGAGACAGAGTTGATAGAAGGAGTACTTTTGGATATTTGTTCATGTTTCTGGGAGGTCCTATTTCTTGGAGTTCCAAGAAGCAACCTGTTGTTGCTCTATCAACCTGTGAAGCTGAGTACATCGCAGGCGCTGTAGCTGCATGTCAAGCTGTGTGGCTTCTGAATCTATTAGAAGATCTGAAGATTAGAGTGAAGAAGCCTCTGAAGCTGATGATTGATAACAAGTCTGCAATCAATCTTGCCAAGAATCCGGTGTTACACGGAAGAAGCAAGCATATTGAGACTAAGTATCATTTCTTGAGAAGCCAAGTCCAGAATGGAACATTAGAAGTTGTGCACTGTAGCACCCACAAGTAGATGGCAGGTGTTTTGACGAAGGCAATCAAGACGGATCAAATTCTGCTCTTGAGGGACGGAATTGGCGTTGTCAGCTTTGATTGAAGAATATGAATTAAGGGATGATATTGAAGAGTAATTCAATATTCAGAAGATGAGCATCAGAAGTTCTGACGTGGGCTGATCTTTTGATGGTTACTCAGAAGATGTTGTTGACCAGAAGATGTTATCTTTTGGGTCCCAAATTAGCTTAGCTGTTTAGTAGTAAGGGTACTTTAGTATTTTGTAGTACTGTACTGTTTGTACCTTAAACTTGTTCACTAAGTTTATGCTGTTAGGGCTGATGTGGCAAGATTTTCTTTTGTATAAATAGCCTTGTAGTAGCTATCATTTATTAAGATCAACAACTTTATTCTCTCTCATTAATCTTTGCGCCGTTATTCTCTTTGTCATCATCTTTATTCTTTGTGCACCAACACTTCTCATGTCACCCAAACCCAATAACTTTGAATCATACTCTTCTTTAAGCTTTGGATTCGACAATATCTTATATGCTTCATTCAGTTTTACAAACATCCTCGTCGATTCCTCTTTCTTCAAACCATCACGACAAACATCAGGATGATACCGAAGCGCCATTGTTCTATAAGCTCTCTTGATCTCATCTGTTGTTGCAGTTTTAGGACTCAAAGATAGTGTCTTGTACAAGTTTCCATCTTCATCTTTTAGCTTATGATTCATTGGAACACTTTTTGTGGCTCTGCATGAAACCGAAAACTGTAACCTACGAGGTTGTCTCTGTCTTTGATGATTATTTGAGAGATGAAGGTTATGATGATGTTTGTGTAGTTTTGAAATGTTGATTAGGCCTGAACTTGAGTTTAAGGATAACAAAACATCCATGTTGTTACTTGTTTTTCTCTTTGTTTTTGAGAATACACGTGGCTGTTGAGTTCTCTTATTTATAGATTAAGAGAATGTTATTTTAACTTGTCTTATTATGTTAACTGAATTATTTTTATAAATATTTAGTTAGTTTGGTATTGTGGTAACCACAATTTTGCCCTAAAACGTGTTTAGGTAACACTGACATTAGGATAACTTTTGGATGAAGTTTTGTAGCAGAAATGGAAAGATTCATTCATAACTATGATGCCTGAGAGCAATCTTATTCATAGACCATGTGGGATGTTGGAAGTACCAACTTTATTTAAATGTGCCAACTTTATTGTCTAACTCAATAAGTTCGGTAACATTAGTAGTATGAATAGATTGGTTAAAAAATATGCCACTGACATATCAAAATTGTAAATTCTGGCATTATACTTTTTAAATAATTATAAAGTCATCCTATTATAAGATTACCCATGACAACGGGACAGGTTGGGGGACGAATTTTATTTTCCCAAACTCAAACTCAAATTTCCAAACAATTTTATTCTTCGTCCCAAATTCAAACAAAAATAAATAATTAAAACTCAAACTCATCTCAAACGGGCTCAAGGTATCTCTCGCCACCATCAATTTAATACAATCAATTTTTTATTAAAAATATTCATTTTTTTCAAAATCAAATTACATCATAAATAATAAAATAAAATAATAAAATAAAAGTATCTCAAAAAATTTCATATTTACATTACAAATATTTTAAATAATAAATAAGAAATAAATTATTAAAATATTGACCACATATTTAATATTCTAAATTATAAAAAATAAATAATAATGTATAGAATAAACTAAACAGGGCGGATTCGGAGACGGGTAATAGTGTTTTCATTACTCGACTCGTCCCATCTATTATAATTGGGGAAAACCCAAATCCGAATCTAAATACAGTCAAAATGGGTTTTTTCCGCCAACTTCATGGCGGGTTCGGGTGGGTACCCGTGTGTATGGATTTTGTTGTCATGCCTAATCAAGATGATGTTAGTATCCAATGTATAATTTTAATTTATGAGAAATACCACAAATTGATTAAGATACATAGGAAACAAACACTACTAGAAAATTCGTTTTTAGTGACTGATTTAGAGACCAAAATATTTCGGTCACCGTAGCGACCGAATTAGCCACCAAAATTTAATATTCCTGAGTCAAGTTCAAGATGTCACTAAAAATAAATTAGCCACCAAAATTTAATATTCAAATAAAAAATAATGTCATTTTATATTTTCATAAAAGTGATTTTATTTTCATTATACAATATTTATACGTGTGTATAATGAATTTGCATAATAAAATCAAATTTATAGTGATTTTCTAAATTTTATTTAGAAATTTATATTTCTTGGTTATATGTATGTATGCTTAAATATAGAATACAACAAAAGATATTAAGTGGTCTAACGGTAAGGCCTTAAGAAAATTTGCGGAAGTCACAAATTCGATTCATAGATTTGTCAACTTTTAATTTATTAAAAAAGAAATCCGCTAAATCGGTCACAAAACGTTTTCTCCGAGACAAATATTTTTTTATCAAGTTAATGTATTTGGTGATAGAAATGCGGTTTGGTTATTTTTTTTCAAAATTTATTAAAATTGAATTTTTTTTATGCTAGTGGTGCAAACCCGAGGACATGGCGGTTGGATCCCATCCCGTGCAATTGTAGGATGGGGAGCTCGACATGCAATGGATGTCGAGAATGAGCATGTAGGCGCATCTACACTGGCTCCACAACCACAATAGTTTTCAAGAAGGTCGTACGATAAGTCTCTTTTGATAAAGGAAGAGCATCATCTTGCTCACCATTTATGGTACAACGAGGTAGTAAATGATAGCCATTTTGTTTTTAATAATTTTTTATTTTTATTTTATATTTTATAATATATAGTTTAAATATTTTTAATGAGAGATGTCCGAAAAAAGAACTCAATATGGATTCCACACTATCTCTCAGGTGAGATAGAGAGGCGGTTGAGTGATTATGGTCTATCTTCACTACAGAGAACCAATTTTTCGAGGATGGACCAAAACTTAATGACTATATTTGTAGAGAGATGGCATTTAGAGACATCGTCATATCATATGTTATTTAGTGAGATGACCATTTCATTAGATAACATTTCTTATATGTTTCACCTTCCGATTAGGGGTGAGTTCTTGGACCCTCCACCAGGTATCACTAAGCAGATGCCGTTTCTCTTGTTTTTGATATGTTGGGTGTGCCATTTTATTGAGTTTGCTTATTATAAGCCGAAATGGATGTACACCATATTTACACGTCATCGAGCTTCTTCTAGATTTGATTTTAGTGCAAGTGCCTATATGATGATGCTGGTAGGCTGTACTATTTTTGCCAACAAAACTTACTTTTGTCGAGGCAAGGTATCTACTACTATTTAGAGACTTGGCTCGATGTAGTAGATATATAGCTGGGAGGCAATTGCGTTGGTCACATCTACAGATATTTAGGAGATGCTTCCATGGTTACTTGCAAGCAGCTCGACGAATATGACACTCCGCTACAAGTATTAATTTTATTTAGTTTATTTGTTTTTATTTATTATTATTTCTTTATTGATAGTATTAATTTTGTAACAATGTTGGATTCATTAGTATTTTTCAACTGCTGAAAAAAGAGGAGAGAATCGGATTGTAACTAGTGATGGTGGACGAGTTTAGACACCTGTATTGGACGTGCTAACACTTGCTAATATCATATTCAACCATTCGATAATCATAGAGTGGATTGTTCATTTGATGATATATGTCTGTATATGGGATATTTGAAATGGTGTGACACAATTGTTCCATACCTGTCTGACAAATGTAAATGCTATTTTGAATGACGCGTGATTAATTTGAATATAAAATTAAATTTATGTTGGATTTCTATATTTTCAATCAATAAATATAAGTGGTTCATTTTTATACACTGCCAAATTATGAGTGTTTAAACAACACTATTCATGAAAAGCATACAACAAAATACTCACATAAACATAAAGCTAATTTCAAAACTAGCAATTTTGATGAACTTTGTTCATATTGTTCTTGGATCTCATTCTACTACCCCATGATGATGCACCACCCTTACCTGTATGAGATCTTCTATCCAAATCAACAACTTGTTCCATCCACCTACTTCTTCTCAAATCATCCAAACCCAATAACTTACAATCATACTCTTCTTTAAGCTTTGGATTCGACAATATCTTATAAGCTTCATTCAGTTTTACAAACATCCTCGTCGATTCCTCTTTCTTCAAACCATCATGACAAACATCAGGATGATACTGAAGTGCCATTCTTCTATAAGCTCTCTTTATCTCATCTGTTGTTGCACTTTTAGGACTTAGAGATAGTATATTGTACAAGTTTCCATCATCTAGCTTATGATTCATTGGAACACTTTTTGTGGCTTTGCATGAGACAAAAAAGTGTACCGTACGAGGTTGTCTTTGATGATTATTTGAAAGTGGAAGGCTATGATGATGTTTGTATGGTTTTGAAATGTTGATAAGGCTTGAGCTTGAGTTTAAGGATAATAAAACATCCATGTTGGTGTTCTCTTGTTTCTTGTTTTTCTCTGTTTTTGAGAATGCATGTGGGTGTTCTCTTATTTATAGATAGAAGAATGTTATTTGAATTCGTCTTACTATTATTTATTTTGTTTTTTTATTTTTTTTAACAGATACATACATATTTTGTCTAATAAATAAGTTCTTTTTGAAAGGAATTTTATTTTTAATTTTGAATGTATAATTTTTTTTTTTACTTTTGGTCCCTGCAAGTTGATGTATTTTTTATATTCGTCAGTGTATTTTATTTCTCTTAGAAATGATCCCTATATGTTAAATTCTTTTGGTTTTAGTTCTTAAAATTAAAATTTGCAGTAAAATTCGATGGAAAATCCATAGGGAGCCTATAAATTTTCTTGGATTTTGACTTTAGGGATTAGAACCAATAGAATTTTGACATTCAAAAATCATTTCAAAAAATAAAAAAAATAGAGGGACAAAAATAAAAATAAAAGTATGTCAATTTACAGAAATCAAAAAATTATTTAAATCTTATCTTTAAAAAATTAATATTATACATGGTCCGTTTTATGTTTAAGATAGTGAAAAATTCATTATAGATAAAAACTAAACAAAGTTAATTTGTAAGTTAATTAGTTAAAAAACATTATTGAAGCATTCTTTAAAATCTAAACCTAAGTGATGAACAATAAATATTTTTTTTATCACTACCGTTTTAGTCCGATTCGGGGTCAGTTCTGACATCAAGTGGTTCCAGCCGCCTCCCAATCACAGTTGCGGGGGATTGAACCATGGTTCTCCCTACCAAGTCTAGCGCTAATCACCTCTAGACTAACTAACGATTGGTTGAACAACAAATAAATTTTGAAATTGCATAAATTGGAGAGAAATGATAAGTTTACACCATATTTTACATTAACACCGTATTTGTGTACATACTATGCATAAGTTTTATTTTTTTAATAATTTATTTTGTCTTGATTTTTGTGCAAATTTTTTTTGTGTTAAAAACTATGAATACAGTGTAACAAAAATCAGTGTACAAATAGCATGTCTCAAATTAGATATAAAAGTAGAATGAAAAAAGTGGCGGAGCTAACACAGCGACATCGAGTGAGGCTGTAGAAGAACTGGCGTGACGATGCAGAGTAAGATTGGCGATGGAGGCGGTGTAGAGTGAGGTTGGTGGTGGAGCTGACGCGACAGGAGGCTGGAGCAGGAGCCGATCCAATAGTAAGTTTGGTTTAGTAAGGGTGTTCATTGGTTCGGGTAAATCCGAACCAAACCGGAATCTAAACCAAACCATAGTGTTTGGGTTGAATATGTTTTTATTTCGAGCAAGAACCGAACCAAACTAATGAAATCCAATAACAAATGGTTCATGTATCGGATTTTCAATTTTCTATCCGCAAACCCAACTCAAATCAACCATAATTAATTATTATAAGAAAATTACTATAAATAATTCAACTTCAAGAAGACAAAAAGTAAAATATCGTATGTGGACAAGTTATTATATTTTAATTTGTTATTAGAAAATTGTTAGTGTATTGTGGTAAATGAGCATAGAGCTGTGAAACTCATTCATTATCATACTAACTCAAGTGACTAATTATAGATTCAAAAACTTTTATGTTAAATATTTTTTTTGTTAGATATTTTTGAATCTATTAGAGAAAAATTGCTAGTCTAATATTTATGATTAAACACTATTAATACTAATTTTTTTATATTATCATGAAAATTTAATTTTCGTAAATAAGTTAGTTTTTTCAAATATTTTTATTTTTTTATCTACCCGGCGATCCAACCCAAATCAACTCGTTGTGTCTTGGTTTGGTTTGGGCTTTATAACAAAATTTTGCAAATTTAATCAAAACTAATCCATATAATTTTAATCGGTTCGGGTATTGAATTCTCTCAAAATCGAATTAAACCGGTCCGCGAACACTTTGATTTGTCAAATCCTATGTTTTGAGCTTGTTTGGAATAGTTGAATTTCAACAGCTATAAATTAAACATATATCTTTATCACTGTTAAATTTTATAACTGAAAACATAGATAAGAGTTTGTGAATTCTAGTAGTAATCTTAAAAAGACAATATTAAATTTTTAAGAGGCTGGTTTTGAAAGAAAGTGGTGAAGCCTTGAGTGTCTCACGAAAATAAATATAAAAAGATGTTCAAATCAAAGAGGTTTGTCAAATTAATGTTAAAATATTTTATTTGTCAGAAATCTGGTTACTTCAAAAGGAATTTTCATAATAAAATACAAGATAAATAATAAATATATAAGTGAAATTAGTAAAATAAAATAATTAAATAAAATAAATGGAGAAAAGTTAGTTTTTATTAAATAATTAATAAAGAAATAATAACAAAATATGAAAAACACTAAATTAGCTCTAATCTTGACCTAATCACTTAATAAGTTTATATATAAATTAATATTTTCATAAACAATTTTTGAATGCATACCTAAACTATTGAGATGTTTAGGTGACACTCAACATATCCATAAGACGTGAGAATTTTAAACATGAACTTACAAAGGTGGTAAAATTGACATCTACCGTATCAAAGTTTGTTAAAATACAGATCATTATTCAAACAATTGTCATTAGAATAATGTTTCTCAACTATTCTTTCATTAACCTAACTAAATGTGTCATTCATGACTACCCTTTCTGAGATCAGTCTTATCATAGATTATGTAGGATGTTAAAAGTGTTAACTTTATTTAAAAGTGCTAACTTTATAGCCCCACAAAATAAGTTGGATAACATTATTCTCCCTTTAGTCTTAGGCAAGACCTACTTCAAAAAAATAGCCCTTCCTAATTTTAGGTGTTCTTAATTTCCGTTTTCTAAAATTGACTAACTTTATTGTTCAACTCAATAAGTTGTTAATACTTCTCTTAGGTAGAGTGAAAAAAAACCAATTTTTTGGAACTTTTGAATATATGCCAACAAAGTTTCATTTGCTTGTGAATCTTTGAAAGTTTGGAACAATTATGAAGATCCTTTCTTAGGATGGCTACAAGGCCAAATATACTAATACATCATGTTAGATTGAAGAATACGAAGGCTTTCTTATTGACGGAAAATGCAAAATTGACATTCTTCAATTCGCGGATGATACATTGTTGATAGGGGAGGGTAGTTGGAAGCAAGTTCGGGCTATCAAGATGGTGCTGAAAGCTTTTAAAATGGTCTCGGGTCTAGGTATTAATTATCACAAAAGTAAGTTAATTGATAACAATGTTAGTAACAAAACTTTTGGAAGCCTCTTCTTCTCTTTTATCTTGTAGAATGGAAAGAAAGGAATTTACTTTTCTTGGAATTTCTATTGGGTCTAATCCAAAGAGGATCTCGACTTGAAACCCGCTTTTGGATAAACTGAAATGGAGTCTCTCGGGTTGGAAGAATAGGTTCCTTAATCTAGGAGGGAGGATTACTCTCCTAAAATTTGTCTTGTGTTCCCTTTCTATTTTCACTATGTCCTTCTATAAAATGCCGATAAATATCATTAAAGAAAATACTAATATTCAAAGTAATTTCTTGTGGGGAGGTTCGGAGGATAAAAGAAAGATTCACTGGGTGGAGGGGAATGAACTGTGTCTTCCGTTTGATAAGGGAGGGATTGGTCTGAAAAGAATTAGTGATTTCAATTTAGCCATTCTAAACAAATGGAGATGGAGGATCCTTCAAGGTTCGGAGTCTATTTGGTACAATTTGCTCCGAGCCCGGTATGTTACATTTGTATGCAGGTGGTTAACGAAGAAGATTTCAACTAGGCATCTTTTTCCTCTTCTTCTTGGTGGAAGGATATCTTATCGCTTGGAAGGAACTCGCAAAAGGATGATATAGTAAAAAACTATTTAGGTAGAGGCTTCACTACCTCCTTTTGGCATTCTTTGTGGATTTGTGATTTTTCTCTAAAGGATTATTTTCCTTCTCTTTATTCGACTTCACGGTTGAAGGGAGTGTTAGTGGGTGGGATGGGGGGTTGGAGGGAGGAAGATTGGTGTTAGGGCGACTTTGGAATCCCTTGATCCTTATCTCGCACCTGCTATGCTGGAACTTCGATTTTTGCTTGAGGCTGCTGTTTGCAGCGCTGCTGCCACCGATTCAGTTTCTTGGGAGATCGAAAAAAAAGGCTTTTATTTGTTAGCTTTTGCTATCATTTTTATGCAGGTTTTCATACCCCTTTCTGCCCTTAAAACGAGTTCGATAAAGCATTAGCCCTTGTTTGGAAAATGGAAGTCCCCTTCAAGATTAAAGTATTCGGATGGAGACTCCTCACTAATAGGCTTCCGTCTAAGCATCTCTTGAAGATTAGAGGTATTATTTTCCCGAATGATTCTATTAATTGTGTTTTTTGTGGGTCTATCCTCGAATCAGTAGATCACACTTTTTTCAAGGGTTCTATTGTCAAGTTGATTTTGAGGGAAATAGCGGAGTGAATTGGTATGTCGGATGTAACGGTTGAGGACCCTAAAAGGGATTTTTCATGTTTTGGTACAATTTTTGTAAGCACATAAAATTGAAGGAGGGTAAATTAAGTTGCATTTGGTTGGCTACAACTTGAAATATATGGTTCCTTAAGAATGGTATTCATTTTCAAAAAGACCCATGAAAAAAATATATTATTCCTTTCATAGATTCAATTGATTTATTTATTTTAATAGGCAATGATATTAGAAATCGCACTAGGGGTGTAACCCTTACATCGAAAAACTCTAAGAAGAGTTGAACTAGTTCAAAGGTAATTTATACCAATCATAAAAAATGAGCCTAGGATCGGAAACACTATTACACATCCATGTCCAAGAGTAAAACATTGTGTTGGATATTACCGCTTCGAAGCTAAAAGTGGCATTATCAAAGATAATAGCATTCCTCATTAATCATATGCTCCGAATTAAAGCCAACCAAATTAAATTAAGTTTAGCTCTAGTCTTGGCTTCTTTCACCTTGTCTTGAATGCAACCGAAGTTCTTGAATTCTTCAAAAGAAATCTCCACTTCGTTTCCCAACCAAAGGAAGATTCTTTCCCAAACCCCTTTCGATACTAAACATTGGAAGAAGAGATGTTCCAAAGTTTCCGAATGATTAGTACAAAACAAGCAATCAAGAGAAGTAGTAATAGGCAAGGCTCTATTGGCCAAAAGGTCTTTTAGAGGAAGTCTATTGATAAAAAATCTCCAACCAAAAATCTTAATCTTCTTTGGTATGTTAAGCTTCCAAATGACTTCCAACAATTTGATAGAAGAAGTTGGCCAAGTTAAATCCTTTGCATATGACACCAAATTGGATACACTAGCTACCGAAAAACAACCATTAGTAGTTAGTTTCCAATGGAAGTCGTCACTAGCCGAAGTGTCCGGAACAATGTCGCTCAAAGTCTCCTTTAACCTCCTCATATGAAATTCGAAAACCGAACCCCTCCCGTGAATGGCCAAGTCGCTTCCGAAGAGAACTTCAAAATTCCAAAAATGGGCGCCATTGTTCCAAGAGAGCACGTCACTAATCGCGCAAAGTTTATTGGTTGAGAGATCGAACAAATACGGAAAAGAGGCGCAAAGAGTTTGATCACCCAACCAACTACTATGCCAAAAAAGAATACTACTACCTTTCGTAAAGTCACAAACGACCCAATCGGAGAAACCTTCAACAGAGTTTTCCTCTTTAAAGTCGTTAAGAATAATGTCCCTCCACCAACTAGAATCCTCCCGATTTAAAACTTCTTTACAAGAGGCAAGCACCTTAATTTTTGGGTTTTGATATCTCAAAAGTAAAAAATTACTCCAAATTGCTTTAATTTCCTTTTCTTTTGGTCGAGTTTATCTCGATTCATGTGTATCAGGTTTTAAGAATTCTTAGTTCTCTTATTAATACATTTTGCTTAAAAAAAGTTAATATATAAATAATTTATTTTTATCCAGGGTCAAATTACGAGTTTTAAATAACTATTAAGAGTTAAAAAGTAGTGTACTAACATGTGTAAAATAGTTTTACGCTGTCATCTAATAAAAATTTATCTTTTAACTAAATCATAATTTATTAAAAAATAACAATATAATTTGACACTTACTATGATTGTGATGGGGTGTTTAGGTAACAATGAACATAACCATAATTTTGCGATAAAACGTGGGGATTTTAAACTTCAACTTCTGGATGAAGTTTCGTAGCAGAAATGGAAAGTCATTCATATCATAATTAGAGATCAATCTTATTCATAAACCGTGTAGGATGTTGAAAGTATCAACTTTATTGTCTAACTCAATAAGTTGGGTAACATTTAATCATATGAATTGATTGGTTGAAAAATATGCCATTGACATGTGGTTGAGAAGATCAAAATTAGAAATTCTGGTATTATACTTTTTTTAATATTTATAAAATAAAATCACCCTTTATTATCAAGGGTTCCAATGCAAGAAGATGTTCTTTTAATAACTATCTAAAAAAAAAAAAATTACAAAACTAACTCCTATTTTAAAAAAATTACCCCAAGAAAGTGTTTTACACGGCGCATCCTATTTTTTTGAAAAAAAATTCTAGGATTAGTAAACTAAACATTAAAATATTCTGCAGGTAAATCTGTAAATAACATTAAATTCGCAGGTAAATCCGCAGTAATTAAATTTTTTTTTTTAAAAAAAATATGCGTCATGTAGAATGATGCCTACGTGTAAAACACCTAAAACATAGTAATTGGGATAAATTTTTTTTTTTTGAAATATGAGTTAGTTTTATATTTTTTTTTTTAAAGTTAGTTATTAAAAAAAAATCTTTGATGCACAATAGCACCACAAATTGATTATTATGTATAGGGCAAAAAACAATTAGCTTTAATTTTTTCTTTTTAGTATGCATCGATTTTATTTTATTTTACTAGTAACAAACTCGTGCATATGTACGGGTTCTGTTCGGTTACGCGCATTTGGATACATCATTTATTTTAAATAAAACGTTAAAAAAGAAAAAATATTTAGAAGAATAATTGATTATTTCGTATATAAAAATATTTAGATCAATAATAGATTTTTTCCCGTATAACATTTTTGGATCAAAAATATTTGATCATAAATACCATTTCTCGTATATAAAAAATATTTAGATCAATAATAGATTTTTCCCCTTATATAAACTTCATTGTCTAGGTCTCATTTACAAAAATATTTGGATCAATATTAAATTACCTATATACAAATATCTAGATGAATAGTAGATTTTTTCCGTATACCATTTTTGAATAAAAAATCTGGATTATAAATACCAGTTTTCATAAATAATAGATTTTTTTCTGTATAAAAATATTATTTTTATTTAGGTATCATTTAGAAAAATATTTGGATCAATATTAAATTTTTGTATATTAAAATATTGTATTTCACAAACATTTAAACCATAGAAATTCAAGAATAAACAAACTAGATCATCTATATTGATTAATAACTTGTTCATACACAATATTCATAAGAAAAACATACAAAAAGTAAGGAGGATTACATCAAAGTCTTGACACCAAAAGTGTTTAGCTATCCATTGACATGGTAGCTTGCACAAGAAGGAAGGAAGGAAGGATAGCAAGCATCAACGGTGATTTCTCGACGATCAATGCTCCGATTCTTCGATTATATGCTGAAAGACTGAAATTAGGGTTTCTTAGCTCTCAAAATGATGTCGCACCTCTCAAAAACAGAACTGCCCCTTTTACACAAATTTCAGTTTCTGTCCAGCGCGCGATGCGCGCCCAAGCTCGCGACGCGCCCCCTTCATTAATGATCAAACCGCCCTAAAGCGCGCATCGCGCGCTCCTTTGCTCGCGACGCGCGGATGCCTGGATTTTGAACTTTATTTTTCCTTTTAGCGTGCCGCGCGCTCTAGCTCGCGACGCGCCCTTGAGCAGACTTTGAAACTTTGCCTTTGCAATACTTTCCTCAATCCAAGCCTCAAGTTCCATCCACAAAAGAAAACCTGCACAAAAATCACTAGAAAATAGATTAATAGAAAACGAAAGCTAAATTAACTAAAATACTATTATTTACTTCAAAATAAACGGGGATCCAAGAATATGCGATAAAAATAGTCGAAAGGTACCAAATACAAGAGCAAATATTAACACAATTTGGCACCTAACAATGAGTCAAATTTAAGAGGTCACTAAATCAGCCACTAAATATAAATCAGCCACCAATTTAACAATTAAAATTTATCGACCGCCTATTCGTTCGGGAAAAAATGTTTTTATGGTGGAATTGCTACTCATATCATATGTGAGACCCTTTTATTAAAATTTCACCTATTCGTACTAGCTTTTTGTGGAATGCTTTGAGTTGAGACCTTATAATTGGATTTGTCTGGTTGGGATTTGGTCGACGTAGAATAGACACTCTGTAGTAATTTTTTTTCAATAAGCAATGGAATTAAAGGGAGCAAAAGGGATGCTCCGCCCCAATACAAACAAAGTTACTCAACAAAACACAAAAGAGGTTGAGTATTCCAAGCATAAAAATTACACCCAGGCAAAATCTTATAAAAAGAAATTAACCAACACCAAGAAACCCGAACAATCTCCGACATACAATCTATGAAACTAAAGGACTCACTTCTAAAAACCATAGCATTCCGTTTTAGCCATAAAGTCCAAACCGTTGCTATCCACACCACCGCCATGATAACTCTTTTAGTTGGACACTTAATCTTGGAACAATTATAGAAGAAGTCCAAGAAATCAACCAAAGACAGAAAATCCCCACCACCAATCCACATAAAAACTCTACGCCAAATACCGATGGACACTTCACAAATAGAAAAGAGATGCGCAATATTCTCCTCCTCCTTCGAACAAAAAACACACAAGGAATCTACCCCTTCGTTCAAAATTCCACGGCTCACTAGGTTGTCTTTTGTTGCAATTCTATTGTGGATAAAACGCCAACAAAAAAATAGAATTCTAGAAGGAACTTTTAAGTTCCAAAGATGAGAAAGGGCTCTAACCTTCTCCTCGGCCAACGGAGGACCCGAAAGCTTTCCTTTTAAAAACTCGTAACAAGACTTAACCGTGAAAACTCCTTCCACATTAAGCCTCCATCCGAACGAATCTTCTTCATCCTCCTTTAAAAATATACTATCCATGTCGGCACGAATTAATTGCATAGCATTGCCAAGTTCTGCATCAGCCGTGGCAGACGCTTGCAAAAAGGAAGGAGGCTGCTGCTGTGAAGATTGGCGGACAGCACAGTCAGACGCTGATGCTGCAGCTTGTGGCTGAACATCCGTGGTCTCCCTGGGCAGAACCTGAGCAGCGCCATCTACTGTAAAAAGGCTACTATAGTTCCACTTCCAGCAACCATCTACATAAGCACCAGCTTCAGAAACCTGCATTAAATGGTTAGCAGCCAAAGAAAACAGAGCAGGGGAGAGTTTCATGAGAGCTTGCTTCCCCATCCATTCCGCATACCACAGTGGGATAGAGTCCCCACTTCCCACTTTGACTCGAATGACACTAGAAAAATTATCCATAAGAAGATTTTCATAGTTATCCGACAAAATGAGATCCCTCCACCATATAGAATCTTTGTTATCCACCACCGATACATCTCCTACCAACACCTTAAACTTCACGTTTCCGTAACGCTCCACTAAAAGATCTCGCCAAACCGCCCCATTATCCGTAAGAATACGCCACTTCCATTTGCTAAGTAAGGCCACGTTTAAAATTTCCATATTTTTGACACCCAATCCTCCCTCTTCCCGACTCTTGCAAACCGTGTCCCATGCTATCCAATTAACGGAGCGCTTCAAATCACCTCCTCCCCAAAGAAATTTACGTTGAATAGAGCACACTTCATCTAGGATCTTTTTTGGAGCCTTGTAAAATGAAAGAGTGTAAATCGGTAAAGCATTGATAACCGAATTGATTAACACCACCCTCCCCGCTATACTAAGGTTCTTACCTTTCCAAGACGATAATCTCTTCTTGAAAGTCACTAAAAAGTCTTTCCACATTGAAAGTTTTCTAGGATTATCACCAACCCTCACTCCTAGAAACTTAAAAGGTAATGACCCTACTTTACAAGAAAGAAAGCTAGCCGCGGCTTCCATAAACCACTCACCCGCATTAACACCAAAAAGATTGCTCTTATGGAAATTAATACGAAGACCGGACATCAACTCAAAGCCTCTAAAGATAGCTTTCAAACTCCAAAGGTTTGCCAAATCACACTCCGCGAATATCAAAGTATCATCCGCAAATTGTAATAAATCCACCTCCTTATTCTCATTAATTTTAAAGCCACGGAACTCTCCCGAAACCTTGCTTCGATGCATCAATGCCGTTAGAACTTCCATCACAAGGACAAACACAAAAGGGGACAAAGGATCCCCTTGACGGAGTCCTTTCTCCACAACAAAATCTTTGGTCGCGCTTCCATTGACAAGCACCGAAAGCGAGTTAGAGAAGATGCTACTATCCATCCACTTCAACCATCTCTTACCAAATCCCATGCGTTGGAGAACGAATCTAGTAAAGTTCCAACTCACTCTATCATAGGCTTTCTCGAAATCTACCTTCAAAACCATACAACTCCTACGTCTCCTTTTAGCTAAATCAAGGGTCTCATTAGCTATAAGGATTCCGTCCGAGATATTTCTACCCGGAATAAACGCCGTTTGATTCTTCGAAACAAGTTTTCCCACCACACATCTAAGTCTAGCCGATAACAACTTAGATACAATTTTATACAAGCTACCAACCAAGCAAATGGGACGGAACTCCTTTAGAAATTGAGGATTCTTCACTTTTGGAACAAGCGTTATAAAAGAAGAGGTACAAGCTTTGGTTAAAACACCTTTATCATGGAAATCCTTACAACACTTTATGACATCCTCCTTCACCACCCTCCAATTCAACTTGAAAAAATCCAAAGAATACCCATCCGGGCCGGGGCTTTTATTACCGTCGCAAGACCAAACGGCTTCCTTGATTTCTTCCTCCGAAAAATCTCTCTCCAACCAAATCACATCACTTTGGGTCAAACAATTAAGGGGGAGACCCTCCGGGACCGGCCTACAAAAGTCTTCTTCCTTGAAAAAATTATGAAAGTAATTGACAATCTCTTCTTTGACTCCTTCCACACCTTCTACCCTCCCATGTTCTCCTTCAATGGAAGTAATCCCGTTCCGCCTTTGCCTTTCCTTTAGGGAATTGTGATAGAATCTAGAATTCCTATCTCCCTCTTTCAACCAAAGATTGCGGGATTTAAGCCTAAGCATACACTCCTTAATTTCCATGTTTTTACGAAGATCTCGATAAGCCATCCTTCTATCATTCACAACATCATCTATAAGGCCTCCTAGACAATCCTCCAACTCTTTATCCTTCGAATTAATTTCAGCCCTATCCTCCTCCATCTTTAAATCAATCCAACCGAAAACCTCCTTATTCCACCCTTTGAGCTTCTCCTTAAAAGATTTCATTTTCTCATAGAGCACAAAATCGCCCCTCCCTTTAACAAGCAACTTCTTCCATTCGAACTCCACAAACTCCTTGAAACCTTCATGTTTAAACCACGCATTAGAAAACCTAAACGGTTTAGGACCCCAATCAAGTTTCCCTCTTCCTACCCGGATAGGAGCATGGTCCGAGAAGTCTCTTTTCTCTATCCTTTGATCACATATCTCCCACGCCTCAATGAGCTTTTTGGATAAAAGAAATCTATCAATTCTACTAAAAGCCTTGCCATTGTCCTTGAACCAAGTAAATTTCCCTCCAACACAATTTAGGTCGATTAGCTCCATATTGCCCACAAAATTCCTAAAATCCTCCATACCTCTAGAGAAGCGCTGCATTCCTTCTCCTCTACGTTCTTCCTTACTCAAGACTTCATTAAAATCACCAACGACACACCATTCCTCTCCTACTCTACTAAATTTCCTCGATAAAATTGAACTCCACGTAATACTCCTCTCAGCTCTATTACACGCCGCATACACATTAATGAGGTTGTAAGGCACACCTTTCCAGTCTATATTAACACCAACGTAACCATTTCCCACAAAACTATAGTTTAGGGAAAGAGAACCTCTTTTCCACAAGATCACCATACCCCCTGCCGTTCCAATCGAATTACTCGCAGTCCACTCAACATCAGAAGAGCCCCAAAAATCTCGAGCAAGAGCATCAGAGAAAACCGAGAGCTTAGTTTCTTGAATAAAGCAGACATCAATGTTATAAGAATTAATAATAAAACTTACTCTCTTCCTCTTAGAAGACAAACCTCCTCCCCTTATATTGTAAGATAAAAGATTCATAAATCAGTGTTGTTTATCACCTTCCTCCCACTGACACCCTCCTTATCCCTCAACTCCATAGCATCAATTAGTTTCACAATCTCCGAATCCTTCTTAGTACTGACTACCCCCAGCCCTGTGATAGTTTCCCACACCCTCCTTCCAATATCAGAGTTTCCTGCTAAACGATTATTGCATCGCTGAATTTCCGAGTCGGCAAGAGAAAAAGGGAAAGACTCACCAGATGATATGGGATCCTCCGACGAGGATGATGAACCTCCATTCCGCACCTCCTTTGACTGCGACTTTCTCGGTGCAATACAAGCAAAGTACGAAGACTCCACTCTTTCACCCAGGTCTGCTACTTTCTTCAGCTTAAGGTTCTTTTTCTTTTTCTGCAAAGGAGGGAGGCTTTTATGACTCAAACTCAGATCTTGGCAAGCTTTGTCAAATGGACCAATTCCACCATTCAGGCCCATTCCAGATTTTGGCCCATTAAGCCCAGAAACTAAAACCGGTTCTAACACAAAAGGTGGCCCCACTTCGTAAGAATCCCCCACTCTGCTACAGTCTACTTTAGACAAGGTCCCTTTAATAGACTTTGACTTTTCCCCCTCGGAATTCGAGCAAGAGAGATTTGCAGAAAAGTTAAAACTTCCCTTTTTCTTTTCTTCCCCCGACAATATGCCTTTTGATGAAAGATTATTGTGGCCTCCTAGGATATCTGCTTCATCAAAAGACTGACCTTCCATCGACACATCACATCGATCTGACGGCACCTTTTCCTCCTCCACCGTTTGCGCCTCCCCTTCAGACGCTTCAGAGAACGCACCGTCCGCCGAAAGGGAAGACTCCTCAGAGTCTGACTCCTCACCTATTCTCACGTTCAAATTCCTCACCTCAGACTTAGGTGTTAAAGCTTCACAGATATTGACGGTGAACTCCGCTCCATCTATCACCAACTTAATCGTATCCTCCACTCTATTGAAAATAGAGGTTTTAATACAAATATTGGCCACATCCAACCTAGCCTTCAAAGCTGTTCCTTCTTCACATTTGATAAACGATGAGAGAGACAAGTCCTTGGAGGTTAAGTTAGATAACTTGTTATCTAACAAGTTATATAGGAGTATTTTGGTCAAAAATGATTTATTATAAGAGTAGGTGAATAAATGTTAAGGTATGAGGTAAAATTTCTTAAAATTTTAATGCATTTCTCTATTATATGTGACAACCATTTTATTTTTAATAACTTTTTATTTAATTTTATATTTTATAATAGGGTTAAATATATAAACCCACCCTGTAATGTTAGCGAGATTTGTTTTTAGCCCCTGGTAAATTTTTTTTGTAAAATATCCCTCGTAATATTTAAATTCCATCATTATAGCCCCTGAGTCCAATATTTCAGCCCAGATTCCAATTTTCAGTGACATGGCAATCCAGCTGGATTTTAATTTTATTTTTTATTAATTTTTTTAAAGCCACGTGGAATTCTTTAATTTTTCAAATTTTTTGTCATAATACTTTTTATATATATAATTTTTTACGTTTTCTTATATTTTTATATTTTTTTTATATATAATTTTTAGAAATTATTAAAATATTACATTTGGGTCTAAGCCCATTTAGATTTAGCAGCCCACTTACTCTCATATTACTTTTGTTTCATAATACTATATATTTGGTTGGTATATAAACACTGATATTGTTTATTTACCAAACGATGTGGGACTTGAAGTGTTGCTATTACTGCACCAACCAAACTTCATTGCAAATGGCTGCACCCGAATCATCATCAACCACTTCTTCGTGGAACAGAAACAATCAATGGTTTACAGTGGAACACTAAGAACAAAATATAAGCACCATCTACGCATGGTTGATTTATACATGGAGAAGTAGAAGCATGCAACATTTCCAGCGTTCCAGACAAACTTCAAGTACAAATCATTCGTACTAGTTATGGTGCAACAACAACATATCATTAGGCTTGGAAGTTACATGGAAAACCAACCAGGAACTTCTTTATGAACACTACAACATATCATATTCTTCAAAAAAAGCCACTTCCATAACACACTATAGATAGATAAATACTATCAGATAATTAAACTATATTTAATTGTTGAAAATTTTCACAATATAGTTTAAGTATGCATGCATGGTTTAAGTATAGTTTAACTATAGATAAATACTATCAGATAATTAAACTATATTAATGTTTCATGTTTACCACAAATTTTCTGTTGGATGCAAGCTAAAAACCGAGAAGAAAGTCATGTGAAGCTCACATCACAGCCAGCTCACTTTCATAGCATGAGCTTTCAGTGTCTTGTTCTTGCTTGTGTTCAATTTCACCAAACATAAGATAGTTTTTTTTTGGAATAAAAGTTATATTTAAATGTCTTTTGTAGTGCTAAAATAGTTATATTAACATGCATGCATATTTGAATGAACTCAAACACATATTTGTGATGCTGTGAGTTGTTATACAAACCATCACTGTCATTCACAAGCATTCTCTCAACCACCATATTAAGATAACACAAAAATATATTCACATGTATGAGACACTGCTTGTGTTGTTTCCAAGCCCGACCATGAACGACCATGAATGGATGTTGTTTTCATGTGCATAGCATTACATATGTTAAATGTGAAGAATGTGTATCTATACGAGCATTGATCAAGCATTGTTTTTCTGTCTATTTTATTACTGTTCAAACACTCTCAAACTTGTGATTTTATGTGTATCTATACGAGTCTACCCAGATTTACACCAACAATTTTAGAAGCAACAACAATGGCTTTTTCCAATTCATCTACCTTTCTATCAAAACAAAATACGTCAGCATCTATTCATATGTCGTTCTCTTGTTTCTGTTCCACCTTCATCTCACAATATTTGCATTCCACATCACTTATGTTCTCTACTACAAACCAAAATATAGCGTATTCAATCATCATCACTTATTATAGATTGTTAAGTGTTTGTTCAGCTTGTTTCATTCTGGCTAGAGTCCCACATTGGATATGTTAGGGAATGATTTTGTGTTTATATACCACACAGTAATATAAATGAATAAATTAATTACAAGTTGATAATGGACCATTAGTCCAATATAATTCTAATTAGATTTTAGTTTAAATAATTCTGGAAAAAAATGAAACTTAAATTAATGAAAAAAAAATAAAAACGAAAAACAATATTTAATGAAATAAAAATATTAAAAAATCCAGGTGGACTTAAAAATAATAATAAAATTTTAAAAATGCCACATGGACTGCCAAGTTAGCAAATAAAGAGAATCTTTGATGCAATCTGGCAATTGGGGGCTTATTTGATGGAATCTGGAAATTACAAGGGGGCTTTTAAAAAAATTTTTTTTTACAGGGGCTTAAACCGAATCTCGCTAACATTACAGGGGAGTTTATATATTTAACCCTTTATAATATATAGTTTAAATATTTTTCAGGAGAGATGTCCACAAAAAGAACTCAAGGTAGTTGCACATGGGAGGAAACTTAAAGGATGGGTTCCACATTGTCCTCACCTGAGATAGAGAGGCGGTTGAGTGATTATGGCCTATCTTCACTACAGAGAACCAATTTGCCGAGGATGGACCAAAACTTAGTGACTCCATTTGTAGAGAGATGGCATCTAGAGACATCGTCATTTCATATGTTATTTGGTGAGATGACCATTACATTGGACGACATTTCTTATCTGCTTCACCTTCTGATTAGGGAGAGTTCTTGGACCCTCCACCAGGTATCACTGAAGCAGATGTTGTTTCTCTTTTTGTTGATATACTGGGTGTGCCATTTGAGGAGGTAACTGTACAACTACATGCTTATAGAGGTGCTTATTATAAGCTGGAATGGATGTACACCATATTTACACGTCATCGAGCTGCTTCTAGATTTGATTGTGGTGCTAATGCCTATATGATGATGCTGGTCGGTTGTACTATTTTTGCCGATAAAACTTTTACTCTTGTCGAGGCAAAGTATCTACTACTATTTAGAGACTTGGCTCGATGTAGTAGATATAGTTAGGAGTTAATTGTGTTGGTCACATCTACAGATATTTAGGAGATGATTCTATGGTTACTTGCAAGCAGCTTGGCAAATATGACACTCTGTTACAAGTATTAATTTTATTTAGTTTATTTGCTTTTATTTATTATTATTATTATTTCTTTATTGATAGTATTAATTTTGTAACAATGTTAAATTCATGAGTATTTTCCAACTGGTAGAAAAATATGAGAGAATCATATTGCAACTAATGATGGTGGACTTCCGCGAACTATGAGATGAGCATACAAGCAAGAAGTGCTTAAGGTGAATGAGTTGAGAGACATGTATTGGACATGCTAGCATTTGCTAATATCATATTCAACCATTCCAGAATCATAGAGTGGATTGTCCATTTGATGATATATGTATGTACACGGGATGTCTGAAATGGTGTGGCATAGTTATTCCATGCCAGTCTGACAAATGTAAATGCCATTTTTAATGACGCGTGATTAATTTGAATACAAAATTAAATTTATGGTGAACTTCTATATTTTCAATCAATAGATATAAGTAATTTATTTTTATACACGGTCAAATTATGAGTGTTTAAACAACACTATTCATGAAAAGTGTACAACAAAATACTTACATAAACATAAAGCTAATTGCAAAACTAGCAATTTTGATGAACTTTATTCATATTGTTCTTGGATCTCATTCTACTACCCCATGATGATGCACCACCCTTACCTGTATGAGATCTTATACTCAAATCGACAACTTGTTCCATCCACCTACTTCTTCTCAAATCATCCAAACCCAATAACTTACAATCATACTCTTCTTTAAGCTTTGGATTCGACAATATCGTATAAGCTTCATTCAGTTTTACAAACATCCTAGTTGATTCCTCTTTCTTCAAACCATCATGACAAACATCAGGATGATACTGAAGTGCCATTCTTCTATAAGCTCTCTTTATCTCATCTGTTGTTGCACTTTTAGGACTTAGAGATAGTATATTGTACAAGTTTCCATCATCTAGCTTATGATTTATTGGAATACTTTTTGTGGCTTTGCATGAGACAGAAAAGTGAACCGTACGAGATTGTCTTTGATGATTATATGAAAGTGGAAGGCTATGATGATGTTTGTATGGCTTTGAAATGTTGATTAAGCTTGAGCTTGAGTTTAAGGATAATAAAACATCCATTTTGTTTCTTGTCTTTCTGTGTTTTTGAGAATGCATGTGGGTGTTCTCTTATTTATAGATAGAAGAATGTTATTTGAATTTGTGTTACTATTATTTATTTTTTATTTTTTATTTTTTATTTTGACATATACATACATATTCCGTCTAATAAATCAGTTCTTGAAAGGAATGTTATTTTTAATTTTTATTTTATTTTTTTACTTTTGTTTCTTGCAAGTTGGTGTATTTTATTTTTCTTAAAAATAATTCCTATATGGTAAATTATTTTGGTTTAAGTCCCTAAAATTAAAATCTCCAGTAAAATTCGAAGGAAAATTCATAGAAAATTTAAAAATTTTCTTGCGGATTTTAACTTTAAGGACTAAAAGCAAAAGAATTCTAATATTCAAGAATCATTTTCAAGAAAAATAAAATACAAAAAACAAAACTAAAAAATATGTCAATTTACATAAATAAAAAACTTATTTAAACTTTTTTAAAAAAAAATTAATATTGTACACACGGTCCGTTTTATGTTTAAGATAGTGAAAATTCATTGATAGATAAAAACTAAACAAAGTAAATTAGTTAAAAAACATTATTGAAGCATTCTTTAAAATCTAAACCTAAGTGATGAACAACAAATATATTTTGATATTGCATAAATTAGATGTAAAAGTAGAGTGAGAAAAGTGGCGGAGCAGCGACATCGAGTGAGCCTGTAGAAGACTGGCGTGACGATGTTGAGTGAGGTTGGTGGCGGAGCTGACGCCACAGGAGGCTGGAGGAGGAGCCGATCCAATAGTATGTCTGGATTAGTAGGGGTGTTCATTGGTTCGAGTAAATCCGAATCATGCCGGAATCCAAACCAAACCATAGTGTTTGGGTTGAATATTTTTTTATTTCGAACAAGAACCCAACCAAACTAATGAAATCCAATGACTATTGGTTTGGGTATCGGATTTTCAATTTTTTACCCGCAAACCCAACTCAAACCAACCATAATTAATTATCATAAAATTACTATAAATAATTCAACTTCAAAAAGAAAAAAAAGTAAAATATCGTATGTGTATTGTGGTAAATGAGCATAGAACTATGAAACACATTCTTTATCGTAAGTGACTAATTGTAGATTCAAAAGCTTTTATGTTAAATATTTTTCTTGTTAGATATTTTTGAATTTATTAGAAAAAATTGCTAGTCTAATATTTATGATTAAACACTATTAATACTATTTTTTTTTATTATCATGAAAAACTAATTTCCGTAAATAAGTTAATTTTTTCAAATATTTTTACTTTTTTTATCTACCCGGTCAATCCAACCCAAATCAACTCGTTGTTTCTTGGTTAGGTTCGGTTTGAGTTTATCACAAAAATTTACAAATCCAATCCATATAATTTTAATCGGTTTGGGTATTGAATTCTCTCAAAATCAAACCAAACTGGTCGGCGAACACCTCTATGAGTTAGTAGGCAGTTTGATTTGTCTGATTCTATGTTTTGAGCTTTTTTGGAACCGTTAAATTTCAACAGCTATAAACAAATATTTTTATCATTGATATCTTTACAACCTTCATAATTTTATAACTGAAAACATAAATAAGAGTTTGTGAATTCTAGTAGTAATCTTAGAAAGACAATATTAAATTTTTAAGAGACTGATTTTGGAAGAAAATGGTGAAGCCTTGAGTGTCTCACATAAATAAATATAAAAAAGATGTTCAAATCAAAGAGGTTTGTCTCAGACATTTGATTATTTCAAAATGAATTATCATAATAAAAAATAAGATAAATAATAAATAAATAAGTGAAATTAATAAAATAAAATAATTAAAAAAATAAATGGAGAAAAGTTAGTTTTTATTAAATAATCAATAAAGGTAATAAAATAAATATGAGAAATCATTAAATTAGCTCTAATCTTGACCTAATCACTTAATAAGTTTATATATAAATTAATATTTTCATAACAATTTTTGAATGCATACCTAAACTATTGAGATGTTTAGGTGACACTCAACATATCCATAAGACGTGAGGATTTTAAATATGAACTTACAAAGGTGGTAAAATTGACATCTACCGTATCAAAGTTTGTTAAATACATATCATTATTCAAACAATTGTCATTAGAATAATGTTTTGTAGTTGGAATGGAAAGAGACTTGCATCTACAATTCACATTAAGATTGCTTACTGCATAATTGATTACCTAATCTATATAAAATGCATAAGTTTCTCAACTATTCTTTCATTAACCTAACTAAATGTGTCATTCATGACTACCCTTTCTGAGATCAGTCTTATCATGGATTATGTAGGATGTTAAAAGTGTTAACTTTTATTTAAAAGTGCTAACTTTATAGCCCCACAAAATAAGTTGGATAACATTATTCTCCCTTTAGTCTTAGGCAAGACCTACTTTAAAAAAACAGCCCTTCCTAATTTTAGGTTTTCTTAATTTTCGTTATCTCAAATTGACTAACTTTATTGTTTAACTCAATAAGTTGGGTAACATAGTTCATATTATGGTTTTAAATTGCGGACAACATCATGTCATACGACTGCAATATTGCGGTTGCGGTAGTGTACGTCTACATCCGCATCAGACCGCAATTGCGGTGTGATTACAAATATAAAAAAAAAACTGCATCCAAGAATATGCAAGGGGAATGTATTAGCACCCCTCACATCCATCGTACTCGATGGAATCCATTTAGTTAGTTTTGTGATCGAATGTTAGCGTAATGTTTACTTGCGTTCTAATTATAATGAGAAAGAGAGAAAGAAGGGAACGAGATTTGATTTTTTTTATTATAAAAAAGAAGTTTGAAAAATGTATTTGGTGTTGACCAAGATTTATTATGAAATTATTTAAGTGTTTTTGAGTATGAAGTGTAATGGAAAATCAAATTGATGTTGATCAAGTGTTTGAACTTATCTTGAGAAGGATGATTTTATGGTGCATTCATTTTATCTTGAATAGCAAGGATATGATCTAAAGTGAATGGAAAAGTGTTAGGTACCAAAGTATGTTAATATTAAGTATAGTAATTGGTACTTTTCAATTCTATTTCATGCAAATTCTTGGAAAATCCCCTGATTTTAGTGTAAATAGTCGTATTAGAATTTAATCGAGTAAATCATTTGTATATAATAAATTTTTGGTAAGAAATTTCAGGCTTAGGTATTTTGTGGAAGCTTGGAGCATGGATTGGACTAAAGAAGGTTTTCAAGCAAAATAAGGTAAAAAAACAGCATGCTACAAGACGGTTTAAGAATTTTAAGTAAGAGTGCGCTTAGTGCGAAGAAGGCTAAGCACGGTCTGCGACTTTTTTAGCAATATATATATATATATATTTCAAATCAGATTTTTTGGGGGACTTCTCCTACTTTTGAGAGAGAAATATCTAAGGAAAATACTGTTCAAGATAAAAATATTTACAGATAAAGCATCATGTTCAAATTCAAGCAATTACATTTAAACTTTAAAGCATTATGATTCAAGGCTTTGGATTCAAGCTATTGCATTTCAAGAAGGTATAATGATAATATTTACCTTCACTAAAGTCTTAGATTCTCAAATTCTCAAAATTACCATGCATAAAAAATCTTTGATTCAAATGCATAAAAAGCTTATTATTTATCATGCATTGGAAAATCTATTTCTTTGTTTTAACCATGTTAAATCACTTTCAAATTAAATATATTATTTTTCATGTTTGAACGATGTTAAATCACTTTCAAATATATTATTTTTCATGTCTGAACCATATCAAATCACTTTCAAATATAATGTATTGACTTGGATAAATCAAAAGATGTTGAATAAGGTTGGTTCAAATATTTAGACAATTTTTTAATTTTTCAGTTTTTTCAAACATTCAGATTTTGGTAAATTATGGCATTTTGATCAGCCGTAACAGCATAAAAACCGCCATAATATACAACGTTCTGAAACAGTATTTTTAAATTTGAAATTGGCTTAAATGCACTTTTGATCCTTGTAAGTTAGCGAGTTTTTGATTTTCGTCCCTGTAAGTTTTTTTTTGGTCTGAATCCCTACATTTTTTATTTTCGCGTTCGTTTTAGTCCTTAAAATCAACATTCGCAGGAAACCTGCAGATTTTCCAGCGGATTTTGGCTTTAGGGACTAAACCTCAAGCAAAAAGTAAGATATAGGGACTCAAACAAAAAAAAAACTTGCAGGGACGAAAATCAAAAACTCGCTAACATATAGGTACCAAAAGTGCATTTAAGCCTTTAAAATTTGAAAATTGCTGCGAACTTGATAAGTCAAGTGACAATTTTAACCGACTTAACAAGTCCTATACAAATTTGAAAAAAAAAATAACTTTTTTAACACCTTTTCATGCACTTTTCATGAAACCTTTTCATTTTAACTTGACATTTGTTCATGTTATTTTTCTATGACTTTACCGTGTTTTTTAGAGGTGTTATGCACTTATAAATACATGAAATTTCAAATTCAAATTCACCTCTTCCAATAAAAAACTCTTAGAATTTTCATAATTCACTTTTCTAGTTTTCAACTTTTATTTAAAATATTTTCTAAATATTTTCACATCATCTACACCAGAAAATACTTGAGCAATCTAACACCTAGTACTTGTGAAATATTATCATTGGAAGGGAAGATCAATTACATTGATATATCACTTAGAGTGATAATTACTATAAACCTATCTATTCAAAACAATTTCTAGATTTGATTGTATTCCTTGTTTTCAAGATTGTTGTAAACAAGAGAGTAAAAATGAAAGAGTTGTTTTCTTGTTCTACTTGGTTGTACCTTGCTATCCAGGATTGTTGGAAGCAAGAGGTTGAAAGTGAGAGAATCGTTCTCATTTCAACTTGATTGATCTAAGAAGATGCTTTTGGTAGTTTTGTTGTTAAAAGATTGTAGGAGAAGTCTTTGGTTTATGCTTGTACAAATATCTAACAATAATGAAATCCCTTTTGTGTTGAAAGGGGACTGGAGTACTCTTAGAATGTGAGGGAAACCAGGATACATCTTTGTGCTTTTTACTTTTCCGCATTTACCGCTTTCATTATAAATCATAAATCAGAAAAGAAAGAAACACATTTATAAACTTTTGCACCAAACTAGAAAAATAAGAACAAGTATTCTAAAATCGGATAAATTTTCAAAATCCTAATTCATCCCCATGTTAGGCGTACTCTTGAACTTACAAGGAGATCCGCTTTCTCCTATTCTCTTTGTTTTAGTTGCGGAAGGTCTTTCGGGCTTGATGAAGAAAACGATAGAGATTGGAGAATGCGAAGGCTTTCTTGTTAACGGTAAATGTAAAATTGACATTCTTCAATTCGCGGGTGATACATTGTTGATAGGGGATGTAACAGCCCGATTTTATTCGCTATTATTTTAGTAATTATATTATTTGATGTAGTTAATAATTATTTATTTATTTAGTTATTATGTGATATAATAATTATTTAAGTATTTAATTATGTGTGTGTTTGTGTTATTTGCCTTAATTAAGTAATTAGAGAGGTTTTAATAATTTGGGCCTAAATGGTAGAATATAACATAATAGATGGATTATGGGTTTAGCCCATTAATATAAGAGATAGTAAGAGTAGATATTAGGGTTGGAGAATCATAACTCATTTTGGGGGAGAAAGAAGAAATAGAAGAGAGAAAAACTCAAAGGGAAGAGCACTTAAGGGAAGAAGAAAAATTATAGAGGGAGCCTCAATTTTCGCAACAAGTTTCAGCAGATAACCACCTTGGCAAATCGGGCGTATCTCTCAACCCAACTGTTGGATCGTTCCGATACTTGGACACGGCTTTCCTGACTCATAAAGGTAAGTTCTGACCAGAGCGATTTTCATTTTGAGGGTTTTAAGTTCGTCTGTTAAGCCGATTTCCGAACTGGTTTTTAGGTGTGTCTCCAAATGATGTTAGAAAGGATTTCTTTTAGAGAAAAGCTTAGAGCTATGGTGAAAGAGTCCAAATTTACCAAGGTAAGGGGGAGAATCATTATTATTATGGGTTAGTATGATTGGGTCAATGGGTAGATTAACATGATTTAGGGATTTTTTTCTTCAAATTATAGGTTTTGACATGTTTAGGGAGAAACCCCTAAATTTCTATGATTTGTGATTATTAGGTTTTGATGATAATCTTTGATATGTGATAATTAATTGTGTTTGGAATTGATATATCAGTGAGATTAAGAGATAAATTAAGAAGCCAATACCAATGCATACTCTATTTTTTCGTTATATATACCCTTGTTGCTTCTTTTTTCATTGGGTGTCCTGTAGCGATATAGCAGTATTTGAAAAGACACATATGAGTTTGTATATAGTGTAGCATCATGATGAGTATCACCTATCATCATTTTTTTGGTATAGTATATATATTCATGTATTTAATGATATATGTGTTACTTAGTTATGGTTATAGATAGCTTTGGTAGAAGAAATATATATAAATAGTATATGAATATAGGCGTAGTATATAGAAATATATATATATATATATATAAATAGTATAATCCTAATTGCATATATTATTGGTATTTGTACATACATTCATAGCATGGTTGTCTTTATGGTGGAAGCGGTAAAACTGTGGGTTCACATGGTAAGAGACGTTGATCCTTGAATGGAAATAGGCATAGTAGACGTGATCCTTAATTGGAGATAGGCGTATTGGCTTTGATCTTGTCCGAATCGGAAGCGTGGCTTGGATTCTAGATATTGGATCGGAAAGCGGTGAAACGTTGGGTTCACATTTGGTACCACATGCATAGAGTCACATGTCTTGCATTGAGTCACATTGGTGTTATGTGATTTTTGGATATATGCAATTATGTGATTGTTATGTGTGTATGAGAAGTGATAATTGAATTTGGTGATGTTTGGATATATAATTTGGTGATAAATGTGAATATGTGATAATGATAGTTTGTGTACATATTTGGAATAATAGTATTGAATCCTTTTGAATATTATACTATTGAACTTTGTTGCATACTTGAACATGTGAAATATATTGAATAATACTATTTACATGATTATGCGACGTGTGATAAATTCCTATGATTGTTAATTAAATCATGGTACTTTATTATAATTTCTTCATAATGATTTGAATTATCACCCTTCTGTTTGAATGTTACCCTTTGTTGGTAACGTGCAGGTTCAGACGCTTAGTAGCTCGTGCGAGGTTAGCCGGAGAGCGTCCGAGTTTTGTTGGGAGTTTAGATAGTGATTCAATGCTTTGGTCATGTAACACTGGGTTGGGATTAGTAGTATTGAACTCATGTTTTGTTTTGGATATGTATTATGATATTATCTTGTGAACATGTATGTTTTGTTATTTGTTGTTGAGAGGCCATAGTGCCGAATATCTTGGATATGACGTTATATTATCTTGTGGATTATTATTGAGATATGGTTATGGTATGGGACATGATCATTTATGAAATACATGAGTATTTATTATTTCCAGTGTGAATGCATATTCTTGATGAATTATGACAAGTGAAAGGTGTTACCTTGATGACTAGGTGTAATTGTATATTTGATGATGAATGATGTTGGTTTTTGAAACTTTTTAGTTTTTGGAAACGTCGATGTGGCGCCCTTTGTTTATATGCGTACTTATTTACTCTGATAATATGTTAAATATTTGGGGTATTAGAAAGAGGTGTTACAGGGGAGGGTAGTTGGAAGCAAGTTTGGGCTATCAAGATGGTGTTGAAAGCTTTTAAAATGGTCTCGGGTCTAGGTATCAATTATCACAAAATTAAGTTAATTGGTATCAATGTTAGCAACAATCTTTTGGAAGCCGCTTCTTCTCTTTTATCTTGTAGAGTGGAAGGAAAGGAGTTTACTTTTCTTGGCATTTCTATTGGGTTTAATCCAAGGAGACTCTCGACTTGGAACCCTACTTTGGATAAACTGAAAAGGCGTCTCTCGGGTTGGAAGAATAGGTTCCTTAATCTAGGAGGGAGGATTACTCTCCTAAAATTTGTCTTGTGTTCCCTTTCTATTTTCACTATGTCCTTCTATAAAATTCCGGTAAATATCGTTAAAGAAATTACTAAGATTCAAAGTAATTTCTTGTGGGGAGGTTTTGAAGCGAAAAGAAAGATTCACTAGGTGGATGGGAATGAACTGTGTCGTCCATTTGATAAGGGAGGATTGGTTTGAAAAGAATCAGTGATTTCAATTTAGCCCTTCTAAACAAATGGAGATGGAGGATCCTTCAAATTTCGAAGTCTATTTGGTACAATTTGCTCCGAGCCCGCTATGGTGACATTTGTATGCAGGTGGTTAACGAAGAAGATTTCAACAAGGCATCTTTTTCTTAGTGGAAGGATATCTTATCGCTTGGAAGGAACTCTCGCAAAAAGGATGTTATAGTAAACAACTGTTTAGGTAGAGGCTTCACTACCTCCTTTTGGCATTCTTTGTGGATTTGTGATTCGTCTCTAAAGGACTATTTTCCTTCTCTTTATTCGGCTTCACGGTTGAAGGGAGTGTCAGTGGCTGGGATGGGGGGTTGGAGGGAGGAAGACTGGTGTTGGGGAGACTTTGAAATCCATTGATCCTTATCTCGCACCAGCTATGCTGGAACTTCGGTTTCTTCTTGAGGATGTTGTTTGCAGCGTTGCTTCCACTGATTTAGTTTCTTGGGAGATCGAAAAAATGGATTTTTTTTGTTATCTCTTACTATCATTTTTATGCATGTTTTCGTACTCCTTTCGCCCCTTAAAACGAGTTCGATAAAGCATTAGCCCTAGTTTGGAAAATGGAAGTCCCCTTCAAGATTAAAGCGTTCGGATGGATACTCCTCACTAATAAGCTTCTGTCTAAGGATCTTCAAGAGCGCACAAGATCACACAAAATCACACAATCCAGGTTCAAAGGTTCGACGTCACGAGCATGGAGCCACGGGTCTACCCATCCCACAAGGCGTGTTCTAAGGAATTTTGTACCTGCCGATCGGGTTCTACAAAGGTTCCCAGAGTTTTCAATCTTCTATCGGATACTACCGGCACGCACAATTGCTCATGGGCGCCAATAATATGCCTAAAAAGACCTCGTCTGAGTGTATCGCATGACAACAAGCTCAAATTGGTACTTGATCTTTTTTCTTCGCTACATCCTAAAAAGGCTTAGATGGGTTAAAAGGTTCTAGGCCATTCAGCTTCGGCGGACACTCACTATTGAAAGTAATAGCGTTCTTACGATGGTTCGTAACAACCTCTACTACCTTCCATGAGGCTGTTGCACCCCAAAATTTGCCCTATTTATTTGAGCTATAAGTTAATAATGACGTTTATTTCGTCATTCAAAAATGGAAGAAAAATAATAAAGAGTTTCCATGGGTTTAAGAAGATACGGTGTGAAAAATGGTTTAAATAGTGGAAATACGAGAAAATTCACAAGTCATATTTGGAAGGTGATATGAGCTAAGTTCCCGTGTTGTCCTGACCGTTTCGACGATATCTACAACTTTCGTGTTCGGCTCGGAAGCCAATTCTTTGAGGAAGGTTGCCAGATTTGCAAATTACTTGAGGTTTCGTAGTGAAAAACAGTGCTGAATGTAGGGTTTCGGACCTCAGAAAATTCATATCTCCTAATCCGCTCGTCGGATTCGCTTGAAAATTTAACTGGAGCTCCGTACCATCATTACCAAGATTTCATATGTTCGGACCGATTGCCAATTATGCACGGCAAACTCCCAGAATTTTAAGGATCGCCGCGTTGTCTCGGTAAAAAGTGTGTTTTCGAGTATGTCGCGCCGAGTTCGAAAATTCATAACTTCTTCGAATTTTATCGTATGAAGTCCATTCCGGCGGCATTTCCTCGGAAATTTCGTTAGCTTCGATTCTTCGTCACACATGCTTGTTCAGATTGTCATACCCCAAATTTGTCCTACCCCTTTGTTGAATGCAGTATAGGGCAAGCAACAAAAAAGATTTAGAAATATTGATCCGGGAATTATCGTCCTCAAAGATGGAGAGATGCCATTCAACAGTTTCTACGGTTTCGAGCTCGGGATTGAATGAGCAAAAAGTAAACAAAGATATAGACATGAAAAGAATAAACACATTCTTAGAAGAGAAATAACTTATCAGGAATGTAAATATATTCACTCTTCACAAACATACACTTACCAACCCGTTATACTCAACCTACGATACTCATCTATGTCATCACGTATCTCTCACATAAGCGTCCATCTCTGGAGCACAAACGAGATCATCTCACAACTAAGGTTATCTCTAACGCGAAGTCGCGAGAACATCCGTATTCTCGCGTCGGCGATCTCTCGCGCGCCGCTCAAACACGAAAGCATTAAGTACAGATACCCAAAGTGAATGCTAGCTCTAAATCTATCTCTAGAGTTCAGAACCAACAGATTATCATCCTAGATTAGGATTTAAGAAGTTTATCTCTAAAGCAACCCAAATCCCCAGCATAGAGCAAAAATCCAGAATAATATCAACACAGATTTGTAAAGCAAGTTAAACATAATATTATAATCGGTAAATATACATAAGATTCAAGTAAATATACAAACAATACCCAACCAAAGAGAAATACACAAAGAAGAAGAGAAATGAACCGAAGATCTCCCGGTTTGTCAGCTCCGTTCGACGCTCAATCCACCCCCGATCATCCTTATGCAACCTCCGAAGTTGTTTTCTAAGCCAATTCTACTCTAAGAATGAAGTTGATGGTGTTGGGACTCAAAAATACCCAAACCATGACCTAAAAATGTGATTTTGGCCCCTTTTAACGAGCTGCTGTCTTAGCAGGTCCGCTTAGCGGACCCCCTCCGCTCAGCGGACTCAAAATTGCATCCAGACGCTGATTTGCTCCGCTGGAGCTCCGCTCAGCGGACCCCCTCCGCTTAGCGGAGTCTGCTAAAAATCAGATTTTGTTTTCGCCATAACTCGAGAACCGTAACTCCGAATTGCGCCCGGTTCGAAGCGTTGGAAAGCTTATTCAATGCTCTATCCAATAATGAGTGAATGGAAACCAAATTGATGATTTTGATCATCCTTATTTTGATTCTTTGGAAGTCCGCTTGATGGTGGCTAAGCGGGCTTGCACCAAAACTGCGAAATCGAAGCCGTGCCTTTGACACTTTATTCCTCAAGGCTCCAATAAGCATGAATACCTATAAAAACAAAGGAAAACTATCAAATGGTATAAAAGTATATGAAAATACAACTATTCACAAAGTATACATATTTATACACAAAATGGGGAATTATTCAAACGGTATTAACAAAAGTATCGATAAGTGCCACTATTTACATACTCAAAATATCGACATTTTGGCACTTATCAAACTCTCCCTAACTTGAAACTTTGTTTGTCCTCAAACAATGTCAAATAAATCAAAGAATCAAAAGTAATAAACCAAAGAATTGTGAATCAACAAGTGTTGAAAACCAAAAACAAATGTATGGTTTAATACAAAAACGTATAAACAAAGTAAATACTTACCACTATCCTACAACGACAATATGTAAACGAAACGAATCCTAAGCACAAAAAGCATACAAAACATTCTAACACAATACATGCTCACATCATGAATCACACCTAGCAAAAATTCATCAATGGATGAAGAACACACAAAGGTGAAGGTCTTTTAACACTCATCCAACAATCTTGCAAACAAAAGATTAAATTATGCATTCATCCAAAAATCACATTGAATATACGAAAGCAAGAATCACAAGGGCTTTTCAAGGTTGTAATGTGGCTTGGTAAACAAACAAGGGATAAGTCCTAAGGCTAATCGAAACAAAAACTTTCCTAAACCTAAGGGAGTGATCAATCCACCAAAGATTCAAACAACAAAATCTCGATTAAACTTCTTTCATAACCACAAGTTTCTCAAACCAATCACAATACTTATTAGCACAATTATTCACTTCTCTTTTCTTTTTCTTTTTCAAAACTTTTTCTCTTTTTTTTCTTCTTTTCTTTTCTTTTCACTTTTTTTTCTTTTCTTTTTTTTTTCCTTTCTTTTCAACCTCATAGAAACAACCAAATAAGTAGCAACCATTTCTCTCCCCAACTTGAATTCAACCACACCATCATGTGAATACTCCCTACTTTCTAAGGCAAGGTAAAAATTCATAACAAAAATCATGGTTGAGAGTTCAAGAAAATAAAGAATCAATCATCCATGCAAAAATGAGAACTAAACACTCAAAGATAAGCATTTAGCAAAAACAACATGGACATTGACAAAAAGGCTCAAAAGGGGTAACAAATGATCACACACTCACAAGGTGAATTGACTATTTGGTTTTGGTAGTTGTGCTCAAAATGAAACAAAATGCCTTGATCCTTTTCATGCTTTCATAAAATCAACATAAAAAAAGATTAAGCATAATAAAATCCAGTTCAAACAAAGATTGTGGCCTCCAGCATATGTAAACAATGGAAAGCTTCCTCACATTTATGGTTTGGGAACTAACGTGATTCAATCAACAAGCAAATAATGCAAAAGAATGAATGGTATGGCAATTGTACAAATGAAAAGTTTCCTAAACATGTTATGTTATAGAAAGCGATAAATGAGTACCTTGAATGATACAACTTCAAAAACAATATCCTACCATACATCCGCAAGTTGAAACACTCAAGCTTTGGAAAATCACCTCAAAAATCTTCGAATCACCGAACAAAATTCGAGTACAAACAACCAATAAAAGAATTAGAAAAACAAAACCAATATATACTACTAATTAGCCTTGGTGAAAGTGGGAAAAATGAGTGAACCAGGTGGAATGGGAACCCCACTGGTACAGAGCAGAAAAACAAAATTCTGCTATGCTCGCTTAGCGAGCTATGCTCCACTTAGCAGACATAGCAGAAACCAAAAAAATCAGAACAGGATCTGTTGTTCCAATCACTCACCACTTCACCTAAATAACTCATAAACAGAAATATAAACAATATTTACAACCATTGGGGTGCCTCCCAACAAGCGCTTGTTTTACGTCGTTAGCTCGACGCCTTTATTGTTTCGGTGTTTGGAAAGTAGCCTCCTCTCGTCATGCCATGGTGACGTCTCACCGCACAAGCCTAAAGAAAGTTTCCTAACCAACCACTCAACAAATGTTACTGGTACAAATATATACAATGATTAAACGAACATAAAGGAAAACACAAGTATACAAATATGTATATGAACAAACACATATATACAAACATGAAACACATTTAACTATTAACATACACAAAGAGAAAATTTAGTGAATGTTGGATTAACAAGTTGAAAAGTGAAGATTTGCTATTAAAGAGCTCATCCGAGATCAACATGTTTCACCAACATTCACCAATAAAAGTATACTTATATGTAACATATACAAGAAACTATATGGTGAACATAAACAAGTAAACATGTACAAGTAAATATATACACTTGAAACTATACAATATATACGTTATATACAAAGATCAAGACCACGGAAACTATTGCGATGCAATTCAAACAACCATCCCCGGCAACGGCGCCATTTTGTTGAATGCAGTATAGGGCAAGCAACAAAAAAGATTTAGAAATATTGATCCGGGAATTATCGTCCTCAGAGATGGAGAGATGCCATTCAACAGTTTCTACGGTTTCGAGCTCGGGATTGAATGAGCAAAAAGTAAACAAAGATATAGACATGAAAAGAATAAACACATTCTTAGAAGAGAAATAACTTATCAGGAATGTAAATATATTCACTCTTCACAAACATACACTTACCAACCCATTATACTCAACCTACGATACTCATCTATGTCATCACGTATCTCTCACATAAGCGTCCATCTCTGGAGCACAAACGAGATCATCTCACAACTAAGGTTATCTCTAACGCGAAGTCGCGAGAACATCCGTATTCTCGCGTCGGCGATCTCTCGCGCGCCGCTCAAACACGAAAGCATTAAGTACAGATACCCAAAGTGAATGCTAGCTCTAAATCTATCTCTAGAGTTCAGAACCAACAGATTATCATCCTAGATTAGGATTTAAGAAGTTTATCTCTAAAGCAACCCAAATCCCCAGCATAGAGCAAAAATCCAGAATAATATCAACACAGATTTGTAAAGCAAGTTAAACATAATATTATAATCGGTAAATATACATAAGATTCAAGTAAATATACAAACAATACCCAACCAAAGAGAAATACACAAAGAAGAAGAGAAATGAACCGAAGATCTCCCGGTTTGTCAGCTCCGTTCGACGCTCAATCCACCCCCGATCATCCTTATGCAACCTCCGAAGTTGTTTTCTAAGCCAATTCTACTCTAAGAATGAAGTTGATGGTGTTGGGACTCAAAAATACCCAAACCATGACCTAAAAATGTGATTTTGGCCCCTTTTAACGAGCTGCTGTCTTAGCAGGTCCGCTTAGCGGACCCCCTCCGCTCAGCGGACTCAAAATTGCATCCAGACGCTGATTTGCTCCGCTGGAGCTCCGCTCAGCGGACCCCCTCCGCTTAGCGGAGTCTGCTAAAAATCAGATTTTGTTTTCGCCATAACTCGAGAACCGTAACTCCAAATTGCGCCCGGTTCGAAGCGTTGGAAAGCTTATTCAATGCTCTATCCAATAATGAATGAATGGAAACCAAATTGATGATTTTGATCATCCTTATTTTGATTCTTTGGAAGTCCGCTTGATGGTGGCTAAGCGGGCTTGCACCAAAACTGCGAAATCGAAGCCGTGCCTTTGACACTTTATTCCTCAAGGCTCCAATAAGCATGAATACCTATAAAAACAAAGGAAAACTATCAAATGGTATAAAAGTATATGAAAATACAACTATTCACAAAGTATACATATTTATACACAAAATGGGGAATTATTCAAACGGTATTAACAAAAGTATCGATAAGTGCCACTATTTACATACTCAAAATATCGACATTTTGGCACTTATCACCCTTTACTTCTAACTGGCTTAGGCTTTGCATTCATGTACATACATCACTTAGGTCATAATTCATACCCAGGCATGCATATCATTGGTACTATTCAAAGGCTAGCAAGAAAAAAACTCCATTGCAAAGAAGTTTGATCAGAGAATAAGAAAACTGAGGTATAATCATGTGGCTCTATGTTCATTGAAGTCCTCCTGGATTGGGGTGTCTCTCTGCTTCAAATCAGGGCATTGATTGAAGAGTGCAAGCTTGCAAATCGTCTGGTCCTTTGAATCAGGGTTTCTTTGACCAAAGTCAACCAGTTGACTTTCTGGTCAACATTTAATCAGGAATGGCTTCTATGTGTGGAAAACTTCTCATGCTGACCTTATGGAGGTGTTTGTTTGACTGGAATTGATTGGAAGAGATTTAATCGGGAATTTCATCAATAGTCGGAAAAATCGGAACAGTTGACTTTCGGGTCAAAATCGGGAAAATTATCCAAATATTGACTATTGGTGGAAAATTAATCAAGAAAAGTCACAGAATGAATAAAATCGGGAGTTCGACAAAAAGTTGCCAAAAATAGCAAAAAGACAAAAAAGGACAATCTTGAAGATTAGAGGTATATTATTTTTCCGAATGATTCTCTTAATTGTGTTTTTTTGTGAGTCTATCCTCGAATCAGTAGATCACACTTTTTTCAAGTGTTCTAATGTGTCAAGTTGATTTGGAGGGAAATAGCGGAGTGGATTGGTATGTCGGATGTAACGGTTGAGGATCCTAAAAGGGATTTTCATGTTTTGGTACAATTTTTGTAAGCACATGAAATTGAATGAGGGTAAATTAAGTTGCATTTGGTTGGCTACAACTTGAAATATATGGCTCCTTAGGAATGATATTCTTTTTCGAAAAGACCCATGGAATTTTCTAAATACGATTTGGAACATTAAATCTTTAATTTAGAGGTGTCTTTCATAGGGGCTTATCCCAATTGTAATTTTACGAGTTTAGCAAAGATTCTTTGTTATTCTTTTCATAGATTCAATTGGTTTCTAATCTCCTTTTATTTTGGTTGAGTTTATCTCGATTCATGTGTATCAGATTTTAAGAATCCTTAGTTCTCTTATTAATACATCTTGCTTAAAAAAATGTAATATATAAATAATTTATTTTTGTATAGTGTCAAATTACGAGCTTTTAAATAACTATTAAGAGTTAAAAGGTATTGTACTAACATGTGTAAAATAGTTTTACACTGTTATCTAATAAGAAATTTATCATTTAGTCATATCATATAATTTATTTAAAAATAACAATATAATTTGACACTTATTATGATTGTGATTGGTTCACAATAGTCAATATCCTTTATTCTCAACTATTAACGAAAAATACAACAAAATAATTACATGAAAAGAAAGCTAATTGAAAAACTAGATATTCTGATGAACTTTGTTCATATTCTTCTTGGCTCTCATTCTACAACCCCATGATTCACCACCCTTACGTTGATGAGATCTTCTATTCAACTCAACAACTTGTTCCATCCATTTACTTCTTCTCATATCACCCAAACCCAATAACTTAGAATCATACTCTTCTTTAAGCTTTGGATTCAACAATATCTTATAAGCTTCATTCAGTTTTACAAACATCCTAGTCGATTCGACTTTCTTCAAACCATCGTAACAAACATCAGGATGATACTGAAGTGCCATTCTTCTATAAGCTCTCTTTATCTCATCTGTTGTTGCAGTTTTAGGACTCAAAGATAGAATCTTGTACAAGTTTCCATCTTCATCATCTAGCTTATGATTAATTGGAACACTTTTTGTGGCTCTGCATGAGACAGAAAACTGTACTGTACGAGGTTGTCTCTGATGATTATTTGAAAGTGGAAGGCTATGATGATGTTTGTATGACTTTGAAATGTTGATTAAACTTAAGCTTGAGTTTAAGGATAATAAAACATGCATTTTGTTTCTTGTTTTTTCTATGTTTTTGAGAATACATGTGACTGTTGAGTTCTCTTATTTATAGATAACAGAATGTTATTTTAACTTGTCTTATTATGTTAACTGAATTAGTTTTATAAATACTTTGTTAGTTTGGTATTGTGATTGGTGGTGTTTAGGTAACAATGAACATAGCCATAGTTTTACGATAAAACGTGGGGATTTTAAACCTCCACTTTTGGAATAAGTTTTGTAGCAGAAATGGAAAGTCATTCATATCATAATTAGAGATCAATCTTATTCATAAACCGTGTAGGATGTTGAAAGTTCCAACTTTATTGTCTAACTCAATAAGTTGGGTAACATTAATCATATGAATTGATTGATTCAAAAATATGCCATTGACATGTGGTTGAGAAGATCAAAATTATAGATTCTGGGATTATACTTTTTTTAATATTTATAAAATAAAGTCACCCTTTATTCTCAAGGGATTCTTAGTTTCTAATGCAGTTTTTTTTTTAATAACTAAGTTTTAAAAAAAATACAAAACTAACTCGTTTTTTAAAATAATTACTTAAGTAACTATGTTTGAGGGTGTTTTATACGTAGGTGTCATTCCATATAGTGCATCCTATTTTTAAAAAAAAAATTCAGGATTTACATGTGAATTTACCTGCGGATTTACCAGCAAACCAAATATTAAAATATTCCGCAGATAAATTTGAAGAAAAATCCGCAATTGGAAAAATTTTTAAAAAAATAGGAGGCGTCATATGGAATGACACCTACGTGTAAAACACCCCAAACATGATTATTGGTGTAATTTTTTTAAAATATGAGTTAATTTCGTATTTTTTTTAAAAAAAATTAATTATTAAAAAGAAATCTCGAATGCGCAATAGCACCACAAATTGATTATTATGTATAGGAAACAAAACAATTGGCTTTAATTTTTTTCTTTTTAAGTATGCATCGATTTTCTTTTATTTTATTTTATTAGATAAAACTTAGATACAATTCTTTAGGTGTGATTCTTACTATTTTTAAATAATAAAATGATAAGTGTATAATTTTCTCTTATACATATGTAACTTTTTCTTATTTTCACTCCTTAAGTTATATTTAAATATACTTGTCATATTTTCATTGAAAAATAATAAGGACAATATCTAAAAAATGTATATAAGTTTTCTCCAATTTTATGTATCTAAGTTTTCTCCTATTTTAATTTATTTTTCAAGGTGTGTTGGTCATGGAACAAGAGATCATCGATGAGAGGGAGTGAGTCCTCTGATGCATGGTATAAATCTCAGGTGCACTGAAGAGGAATCGACATGTAAGTTTAACACTCTAACATTCAAGTTAAGGTGTAAATTGCATGAGTAAGAATGAGATCATATCTGCTACACGTGGCAATTTGTAGATGGTTAAAAATGTCTCTGCTTGATCGTCACAGAAAAATGCATGAATAAATTTGACGGTATGTAGTGGAATTGCAACTCATATCAGGTGTGAAATCCTTTTAGTAATGCTTCACTTATTCACTAGATTTTTGTGACAATGCTTTGAGTTGAGACCTTATAATTAGACTTGTTTTTTTTGGGATTTTATTGGCACGAGATAGTTATCCTGTAGTACTTGTTGTCACATATAAAGCGAGGATTGCATTAAAAATTTAGGAAAAATTTACCCCATACCCTAACATTTATCCCCAACTCCAACCATAAATCATTTTTGACCAAAATGCCCATTTATAAAAATAATCTATTTTTTCAAATATTTTCTTTTTCCTCATTTCAATCTAAAGTTCCCCGAGCCATTGAGAGACTGTAAAATTTGTCTTTTACTGGAACTCATTGAACCAAGTTATCTGATCCACAAACATACCACTAAAAATCTTTGAACTAAGTCTTACTTCCAAGTTATCTGTTACACATATATTCACTTGGAATATTTATATTTGAGTTCTTCGATCCCCAAAATTATAACCGTAAGTCTGGCAAGTAAGTCATCCAGTAATTCTTTTTAAAATAATCCTTCAGAGAACATTGAAACAAGATATTCAGTGAAGAGAAAAAGGCAACCACATGTCTTACTTCCAAGTTATTCTAGGTGGATATTTTTTTAACCATCAATGTCTTTGGCGACAGACATCTGATTTTTTTTCAAAATTTATTAAATTTGATTTTTTTTTGTGTTAGTGGTGCAAACCCGAGAACGTGACGATCAGATCTCATCCCATGCAAGTGTAGAACGGGGAGCTCGACATGTGATGGATGTTGAGGATGAGCATGTAGGCGCATCTACACTTGCTCCACAACAGCCACAATTTTCAGGCGGATCGCCATTTATGGTACGACGAGGTAAGTAAATGACAGTCATTTTATTTTGAATAATTTATATTTTATATTTTATCATATATACTTTAAATTTTTTTCAAGAGAGATGTTCGAAGAAAAAACTCAAGGTTGCTGCAAATGGGAGGTGGTTTAGTGACTGTAGTATATCTTTATTACAGAGAACTATTTTTTGGAGAATAGACCAAATGTGATTAAAACTGAAAGGCATGGTAAAATAGTTAAAATAAAAAAGGTGAAGTCAAAACTGAAACAAGAAAATGAAATACGAGAGTGTGAAACAGAGGCAAGAAAAGGAAGGGTCATTTCATAAGCACATCATCCCGTTCCTTGAAAGATTTGAAATGAAGGATAAAATACCCCCTCTTCATGGTAGTACATATCAAGAAGTTGCACAAAATTCCAACTCTTAGTCATAAAGGTCTTGACATCACTCATACGGAATTCTCCACCCAGTGCACATAGAACAAGGGACGGTTGCCAAAAATTGAGTTCAAAGATGATATCCTCAACTTCTATCTCCACCTGAATCTCCCCATTGATAATTTTCGGTGCAATGAACTTCATAGGTCTACCCTTTGCAGGATTCCTGTTGTCATTCAAAACATCAACCCATAATTTCCTCACTTCGTCATGTTTTGGAATTAGGATTTCAGCAGGCTAAGGGGTTTCTTCAATACAATCCTGTACAATCTTTCTAGAACTCGCTTGATGACTTTAATTCTCATTGTGAACAGTGTTATCCACAGTCTTCACTGGTAGACTACTCGGAGAAGGATCAGAAGTCAGTGGCGGCGGCACCGTCTTTTTCAAACGCCCACGCCCCATCTCTCCTTCACTGCTTTTCAACATTACATCCTCATTGTCGCACGCTCGCGAGAATGAACAACAGAGTCGCCACCAATATATTTATCCCAAAGAGGGAAAGGAATATCAGAAAACCTAAGATGGATAAGAACGAGGTCTTTCGACCAGAGATCAGGTAAGAAGTCGGTTACGCGAGGGGAAGGTATTAGCACCCCTCACGTCTGTGGTACTCCACAGGATCCACTTATGTTTGTTCTATTCTAAGGGTGTATAAATCTAAAGCTTAATGCTAAGAGAATGCATGCAAATGAAAGAAAAGAAACACGGGGAAAATAAGGTTTATAAATAATTGTGGTCGCTTAGGCCCCGCGACCCAATGCCTACGTATCCTTTTCAGGAATCAGAGCGCCTAGTTCGGCTCTTTAGTTTTTGTTTGTTTTTGTGTTTTTTAGTTGAACAGTTACATTCGCACTCCGCTGCTCGACCTCTGGAGTCTTAAGCTGGGAATGGAGCGGAAATAACGTGTCCGATTAGGAGAAAGAATGCCCTGAAGGCAAGAGAAAGAATGCCTCGGAGGCAAGAGAGAGAAGAGAGAAAATTGGTTTGTGTCTTTTAGATGTAATTCCATGATGAACAAAACCCAATACAAGGTTTCGCACCACTTCATTACTTTGTTTAGGTCTGAGCCTTTATTAGATATTTTAGATGTTTTTGATTGGTGATTTTTAAGGGAATTTACTTTGCGATTCGAATCACATAAAATGTATAATGATCGAGAAGCAGATTAGGGAATGAATCCCACTCACTTCTATCCCATTATGTAATGTTCGAGAAACAGATTAGGGAATGAATCCCACTCATTTCTATCCCATTAGTTAATGTTCGAGAAACAGATTAGGGAATGAATCCCACTCATTTCTCTCTCATTAAGTAGTGACAGAGAAACAGATTAGGGAATGAATCCCACTCATTTCTATGCCACTAAGTGATTGAGAAACAGATTAGGGAATGAATCCAACTCATTTCTCTATCACTTTCTTAATGTGATTCGCATCTATATTTGTTAATGTTTTAATGTCAAAAGAGAAAAAGAAGAAGAAAACTAGCCTAAAATGAATAACTAGCCTAAGTGTTTAAAAGGGAATTTCTAGATCCTAATGTTATCATGGTTTCTACCTAAAGTTAGGAATTTAAGGAAAAAAGACTAATCCTAATAGTTATGGAGATTATAGGTCCTAAATCTAAAGGAATGAGATTACACGCACAAGCAAAGATCAAAATTACAAGTAAACAATGATACAAAAATAGTGCAAAAATGACTAAAAGAATGACTTGAAATATGGTACAAAACATGGAAGCAAATGATGCAAAATATAGTACCAAAAGTGAATTAAAGGACTATTATTTTTATTGATTTTTATATGACAAAGAACAAGAATTCTAATCAAGCAAAAGAATTAAAATACAAGCCTAAACTAATATTTTTTAGTGATTATTTTTATATGTCTAAAATTGTATTAAAAGCCTAAAATTGATAGTGAAGAATTAGTGATTCAATTGTTAGGAAAAATGGTAAAAATCTAATTAAACCTAAGTTTATTAATTAAACAAAAGTAAACAGGGGGTGTGAATCGGAAACCAAAGTGGTGAATAGCAAGCGCTGGGCCCAGAGTGTTGGCCCAGCAGGTTTTTTGTTATTATTTTCTAGCCAAAACGGCGTGATGGGCCCTGAGGGGAGTGTGATCAGCAAAAAGGCCCAAGAAGTGTCATTTTCGTTCAGATTTTGTTAATAAAAAAGGCATGGGCCAGGGGGTGACGAATAGCAAATTCGTGGCCCAAGATTATTTGTTTTATCCGTTATCATTATTCAGATTCTAATTAAAATAAAAAAGATTGATTAAAAGATAAATAAAAAGAAGATTAAATTGGGAATTAGGTTTTGAGTTGTGACGTTTCAGATTTCTCGAGCCCTCTCTCTCTCACTCTCGTAATCTCTCTTCGTACTCATACCTCACCGGAAATCGCTCCGCCGCGCCGGAGGCGGCGGAGCTTGACCGAATGCGAGATTAAAACACTCAACCGCACCTATTTCCCTTCCTCTCTTCGAATCTTTAACTCTCTTTCACCGATTCAAACTCAACCTCCCCTAATCGGACCAAACACCAAACCCTAGATCTAGATAGAAATCAAATCGAAGGCTAATGGCTACGAATCATAGATCAAGATCATGGGGGAATAACTCGGAGGTGCTCATACCACACCACAACATCAAGAACAGCAAGAGATGAAGAAGGAGGAGCCGATTCGAAGACTTACCTGGATGACGAATATGGCGACAATCGTTGCGGAAAACCGGAGGAGAGACTCCAAAGCTCTTCACTTAAGTGTGCGAAATAAACGCAGTTGAGGAACTTGACAAATTCTTCAGGTGATTCTTTAGATTTCCACGCCTTCTCTTTGTTCTTGCTTGCGATATCTTCTTCTTCTACTATTCTTTTTCTGTATTTCTGCGTTTTCGTGATTGTCGTTGTTGAGAGTGCGTGAGATTATTGTAGTTGCAGAGCGTTTGAGTGTTGAAAGATGGAAGCTAAGCTCATTCTATTAAAGCTTCAATGAGAAGCTTTAATGGAGGTTGACGGTGAGAGCTTTGAGTATGGGTGAAGAATGTGACTGAAGGTGAGAGAGAGAGAGAAGGGATGAAGATGAATCTCTGTGAACAATGGTGAAGAGGTGGTGGTGAGGAATGGAAGCAGAACCTCATAATCGTGGAGGTGATGAGAATATATAGAGGTTGAGAGTGAAATTCAGTTGAGGGAGGAGATTCTGAGCCATTGGATTAGAGGGAGTTAGTTATGAGATTAAGGGTGAGGATTGAGTCCAGTGGAGAGGTTAGTTATATTCTGTTATAGGTGTTGGAAGTTGGTTAGAGGCAGTTAATTAGCTGTTAAATTAGTTGGGAATTCTGTTATATGAATGATGAGCTGGCATATTCAGTTAGCAGTTAGGGGTTAGTAGTAACTGTCAGTAGGAAAGTTAGTTAGAAGTTGTGTCAGTTATAGGATCGGTTAGAGGAGGTTAAGGGGTTGTTAGGAATTGAGATGGTTAGTAATTGGTCAGTGACTTTTTTTTGCTATAAAACTGTGTTGGGGTAATGTTTAGGAAGTTAGAAATTATTTGGGCTTGTTAGCAAGTTAGTGAAGGTTAAAATGTGGAGTGGTTTTCTGTTTGTGAGTTGGGTTTGAAATAGGTTTGGGACTGGCTCCTTTTCTTGAGATGCTGCAGGGCCTTACTTCTGAACTAACAAAGATCTTTTTTTTTGTTAATGATGCAGGTTGAATGTAGATTTTGAATGATGTACTTCATTGGCAGATATAGAGCAGCACTGGTATTAAGATCTGAATTTAGATTGTACTGGATGATTGGTGGCTGATAATAGTAGAGCTTGTTTTTAAACTGAACCGTAAATGAATGTGCAGGGTCAAATTGCAGGCTGCCTGGTGTGTTGGGATAACTTGAAGATGAATGAAAGGCTTTGAATTCAATCATGATGTGATACGCACATTCAATGCAACGAATGCCAACTTCCTACTCGCTTTAGACTTGGATGGTGCAACAGATTCAAGACAATACGAAGGCCATGATGAAGATGCTTGGAGTTTTATAGATTAGCAAAGCTACTGATTTTTTTGTATAGTGTTTCTTGATGGAAATATGTATAATCTTCGTAGTAGACTTGAATGATCTTTTTGTATAGACTTTGGTAGTGGCATTGAAAGGAATTGGAACTGATTGTGATAAATATGTATTGAATCATTGCTTTGTTTTCTTTGTTTTCTATATGAAAATAGTTGTAGAAACTGTGATAAAAGATGGATGTTGTCATGTGACGATTATGTATTGCATATTTGTTGGCCTCCTTTCTTTACATGATGAAATGAAGTTTCCCTCCATTTGTACTTTATGAATAAAATTGAGGCTTGTATGAATGGTAATGCTGGCCTTCCTGAGCTTGTAATAAACCTTAAGAGAAACTTTGAAAGAGCTTTGCAAATGGAATTCATCTTAAATATTGAATATAGTTGAAGCTTGAACTTTGAATAATTATTTTCAAGTTATTGTTTGGATCCAAATGACACACACATTCAAGTTAATCCAGTACTTCAAACGGTGATAAAAACTTACTTGAATCAAGCCAGAAGATATGATAAGGATCAAATGAAATAAGCCTTAAATGATGATGGAAACCTTAATCCATAAGAGCCAAGGCGCTTCCAAAATTGTGTTCTCTTTACTCGCGATCCATGAAACTTTCTGAGCCTCATTTCAAAGCACATAGGAGAACTAGATGAATGAGTCTCTGTCAGATGTATACATCCCCAAAAATCACAGTGAAACTTTAATAATTTAAGATCTTTGATTCCAATGCCCATGGTTATTTAATGATGCGTGATTTTATTGGTGACCTAAGATGTAAATGAATGAGATATGTAAGCCAATTAAGAATAATTAGATGGGCAAATTTTGGGGTGCAACAGCTGCCCCTATTTAATCGTCTTAAACCTGAAGGAGAGATTGGCACTAGCCTTTCGAGCGTTCAAGGTAGAAGAAGATTAAATATCAAGAGAACCTGAAAATTTGCCTGATGAGAGATAGAACCCACTGGGGAAGAAATGGTGTCAACTCCCCTGAGGAAAAGTGTATCAATTCTGGATTGAATAAATTAACTCTGGGTTAGAAATGAAATAGAACTCAACTCTGGGTTGAAGAAGAAAAGTGGGTCAACTCTGGGTTGAAGAATAAAGGGAAGTCAACTCGGGGTTGAATAAGAGGTAAATATCGACTCTGGGTTGAGAACGGAAAGGGAAATTAGTATTAGTGGGACAAGATATAGGCATCAACTCTGGGTTGAGAAAGAAAGTAAGAACATCAACTCTGGGTTGAAAAAGGGAAATATGAACAATTAGAAATAACCGTCAACTCTGGGTTGAGTGGGAAGAAAAAGGTGACCGTCAACTCTGGGTTGAGTGGGAAGAGATAAAGGATAATCTTCAACTCTAGGTTGAGTGGGAAATGATAAAAGATAACCGTCAACTCTGGGTTGAGTGGGAAGGACAAAAGATAACCGTCAACTCTGGGTTGAGTGGGAAAAGAGAAAAGATAACCGTCAACTCTGAGTTGAGTGGGAAAAACAAGAGAAGTCAATTCTGAATTGAACAAAGGATGGCCGTCAACTCTGGGTTGAGTGGGAAAAGGAAAAAGATAACCGTCAACTCTGGGTTGAGTGGGAAAAGACAAAAGATAACCGTCAACTCTGGGTTGAGTGGGAAAGACAAAAGATAACCGTCAACTCTGGGTTGAGAGGGGAAGATGAAATCAATTCTGGATTGAATAAAGGATAACCGTCAACTCTGGGTTGAGTGGGAAGAGATAATTAACTCGGGGTTAAAAGACGAAAGGAAAGTCAACTCTGGGTTGAACACAAAAACATCAACTCTGGGTTGAACACACAAACATTGACTTTGGGAGATGACACCACAAGGGTAGCTCTGAGTGATCCAGTGGAATATCAATTGAATGTTTTATAGGGACCTCATCTGATGAGTAACTTGGCTTATGCTTCATATGCAAATGTTTGATTAATTTTATGCGCTTCTGAAGATGCGATGCAATGATTTCTATATGCGGTGTACTGATGGATTGTTCAGGGTTTCTGCTTTGTGTAGAATAGATTAGGCGGAATCCTGAAACTCTACTTGAGATTCAAGGTGAGGTGGATGCCCCTTCTTTATTGATGATTGGATTATTAAGGGATAAATGCCAATGAGAATGCAATGATATGCATGATGCATGTATGACTATGGATGGAATGTTTTGTTTCCAAGATACAAGGAGTGGATGGAGGATGTCCTTTGTGGAAAGGTCATTGCTTGAAAGATAGAACTTATGAAGGTGAGGTGTTCGGCTTGACTCCTCGACACCTATCTCGATATCTGACAGTTTATTGAAGATGAAGAGATGAATTATTACTAGCTTGCCCCAGCTTGTATGATCTTTTGATGTAGGATTTTGATAATGTTTGAATCATGGAGATTTGCAATGGTCTGCCCCAGTGTTGATCATGGAATGAATGCCCCAGATTGAAAGGAACTCTTCCAACCAATGGATTCTTCAGATATTTGCTAGTTGGTGACCAACCTTTGCCTTTGTAAGATTACTCGATGGAATTTCAATGTTGAACTTTCCTTGGTATCAAGTACTTACTTTCAAGTTTAGAGACAATTCTGTTTTGGAAAGATAATGAGAATGCAATGCACATGTTAATCTCAAAGTAAAAGTTTTTCTTTGTCAAAATGTTGTACTGATACTAACACAAATGACACAGCAACATTAGGAGTCAGTTTTGACATGATTTCACAGTTTGTATGCTTTCAGAACGAACCCTGCTTCAATTAGGACTTTTGAGGGTTGTAACGTGGCCGGGTTCACGGTTTAAGAAACAAAGGATAAAGGCTCAAGTTCTACTTAACCCACCCCTTCTTCGTGATGTCCTCCAGTCCTATGTTCAGCTGGTTCGACACGAGTATTCGCCTTTCAGGAAGGATTGTGATGGATGAGGATCCTTTATGGTTTTGATGGAGGTGGCAGTCACCCTTTGGTGCTTTCGTTGATGATTATAACAACTTGTCCCTTGGAGGATTTTTGTTCTTGTTCTTTTCTTTTGCTTTCCCTAACTTTTGCCTGGACAGAAAGTTTCTTTTGATTTTGGTTTTTGTTGTCCAGCGGGATATGCCCTAATTTTTGCCTAAGTCAATTGCTTCAAAGCTTTTTTCTTTTTTTTCTTTTGACTTAGCGGGCTATTGTTTTTTTTAAAATTTTTATCATGATTCATAACTTTCTTTTCATTCTCTTTTTTTTCGTTCGGGAACAAGTTGTATGACTTTGTTGATTGACTTGACGAAAAGGTTGTGACTGCCTTCTTCTTAGTGGATGAGAGACATCCATTGTGGATTGTGCTCTTCCTTTTTTTTGTTGTGAGATCTGAGATATGATTGATCCTCTGATGGAATACCTGAAAGTTGAGCGCTCGGTCGCACTAACTGAAGACTACCCTGCCCCTGGTTAAGATTGAGGGTTTTGTATTTTTGAAAAAGAAACTACTACGCCTTAGGCTCAAATGGGTTGACGAGGGTTTCACTCCCTTATAACACCGGTGTTTAGGAATTGAAACAATGCCTGTACATCGTCAGCAGGATCTTTGTTCCAAAAGCATACGGTTAGTAGTGCATGTATTTTTTATTTTCATCATTCTCCTTTTTTAGTTGCTTAAGACAAATGAGTGAAGTATCAATGAACATAATGACAAAGATGAAATGATTTGAGAAAAACATGTATATTGCATTATTTTTATTTATTCAAACAGAATGAGTTTCTTACAATGAGAAGTACTTGATAACAACAAAAGCAATACAATTGAAAATACTAAAGAAATCTATACAATGGCAAGCTTGGCCTTATTCTAATGCAAATGAAATGTTCTCTGACAAACATAAAGTCTTCATGGTCCACTGGTGGAAGCTCCATTGTGAGGTGGCATGGGATTGTTGATCACATTAGGTGCCACAGGTGCAAACTCAATCTCTTTTGCGTCAAGCAAATCTTGAACTTTGTCTTTTAGAACTCTGCATTCCTCAGTAGTGTGACCAGATCCTCCATAATGGAACTCACACTTAGCATTAATCTTGTAATTTGGAGGGAGAGGATCAGGAGGAGGTCTGGCTTCCGCTAATTGAATCAATTTGCGGTCGAGCAAGGCAGCAAGGACTTGGCTATAAGACATTGGTACACGATCATACACCCTTTTTGGCCTATTCTGCCTCTGCTGACCTTGTCTCTGTTGATAACCTTGTTGTTGGAAACCTTGTTGTTGTTGTTGTTGTTGAACATATTGCTGATACGGGACCCAAGGTTGTTGACCAACAGGTGCCACATAAGTTTGAGGAGCGGTGGCTGTCACTTGATAATAAGGAGCTTGGTCTTGAGTAGAAATAGCACTAGTTTCTCCTTCTTTCTTCTTGACAAAATTACCTTGAGGCTTCTTGTACCCATATTGATTAGCAGCAGCAGCATTGGCGGGATTCTGGATCTTACCAATTTTCAAGCCATTCTCAATTCTTTCACCAATCCTGACCAGATCGGAGAAGCCAGAAGAAACACTACCTCCCATCCTTTCATAGTAGTGCCCCTGAAGAGTGTTCATGAACATATCAACTAGTTCGGATTCAGAAAGTGGTGGATTAACTTGAGCAGCCATTTCTCTCCACCTTTGGGCATATTCTTTGAATGTCTCATTGGTCCTTTGCACTTGATTCTGTAGTTGCAACCTAGTCGGTGCCATGTCAATGTTGTATTGATATTGCTTGAGAAAAGCATCACACAAATCCTTCCAAGATCGGATCCTATTACGCTCCAGGTTCATGTACCAGTTCAAAGATGCCCCAGACAAGCTATCTTGAAAGCAATGGATGAGCAATGAGTCATTGTGAATGTGAGAAGCCATCTTACGACAATACATGATGATATGACTCTTCGGACAGCTTAAACCTTTGTATTTCTGAAATTCGGGAGTCTTGAACTTGGGAGGAATAACCAGATTAGGGACTAAGCACATTTCTTCAGCGTCCATCCCATAGGCACTAAAACCTTCAATAGCTCGAATCCTTTCCTCAAGAATTTGATACTTCTCAGCAGATCTCTCAACGGGTTGAGCTCTTTCAACAGTTGGTATTGGGTGCATTTCTGGATTTGCAAACTGAGGACCACAAAAAGCAGGATAAGGAATCTCTGTATGAGGAGGGGGAGCAGGAAATGGGAAAGCAGGACCAGTCATAGTTGGCACTCCAGAAGTTATAGGCATAGGTCCTCCTTGGTTTGAAGCTCCAAGAGTATCAACAGTCATGAAGCTAAATGGCATTCCAAGAGTAGCATTAGTCCTTGGTTGGAACTCAAGTGGATTAGTAGAAGGTGGAATGACATCAGGTTGACTAGCAGCAGCTTGATTATCAAGAACAAGAATCTCTTGCGCAACGGGAACCCTTTCATTTCTCAAAGCTTGGAGGGCTTCTAAAATAGCGTCAACCTTGCCTTTCATTTGGTCCATCTCCTCTCGAATAGCAGCTTGATCTTGTTCATAATTCTCCATGATTCTTCTTCTGTGAGCTCTTGTCAGATATCGGTGTGGAGGAATCGTCTTGACTGATCTGATGGAGAGGAAGAGTGGTAAGAGTCTTGGTAACCATGGATGCACATGCATGAATGCAAAAATGTTAATGAAGATGCAAATGTATCATAAATCAGGATCAAGGATCAAGGCCTCTTGGATAACAGCTTCTCATGGTCAAATAAGATATGGTCGAACCCTCCAGATTCAGAGGTTCGACGTTGCTTTCTGGATAAATAGCTCGTGCATAAGTCAAAGATGGTCGAACCCTCCAGATTCAGAGGTTCGACGTTGATTCTGATAGATAACCTTTGCATAAGTCACATAAGGTCAAACCTTCCAGATTCGGAGGTTCGACGTTGATTATGATAGATAGTCTGAATGGCATAGGGTAGGATGGAGGCATGTTTTCCTGCAAAACAAAATTTCCCAACCCCTCTCACGGGTATGGTCTAGTATAAGGTAGGTTAAAAGGTCTCCAGCGTTTACAGTTCTCTTGAGACACCATCATTGTTGCAAATACATGCCAACAATGGTATCCCATTTGAACCTCAACTGGTCGTGGGTCTCATGATCGCAATCAACCGAACCTGACATTCTGTTGGCGTCATGACTATCCACTCTATCCTAGGTAGCCTAAGTAACACTCTGGCCTGGGTATTGGGCCTTTTACCTCAAATCAGTAACATCCCATCCCAACAGAACAACATAATAATCATAGTATATGAAAATAAAATGCGATACATAAAGAAATAAAGCAATAAAGCAATAAAGCAATAAAGCAATAAATAAACACCCAAAGAAAGGAAACAAACAAAAGCTAGGATCGACTAAGCGTCCCCAGCAGAGTCGCCAGCTGTCGCACGCTCGCGAGAATGAACAACAGAGTCGCCACCAATATATTTATCCCAAAGAGGGAAAGGAATATCAGAAAACCTAAGATGGATAAGAACGAGGTCTTTCGACCAGAGATCAGGTAAGAAGTCGGTTACGCGAGGGGAAGGTATTAGCACCCCTCACGTCTGTGGTACTCCACAGGATCCACTTATGTTTGTTCTATTCTAAGGGTGTATAAATCTAAAGCTTAATGCTAAGGGAATGCATGCAAATGAAAGAAAAGAAACACGGGGAAAATAAGGTTTATAAATAATTGTGCTCGCTTAGGCCCCGCGACCCAATGCCTACGTATCCTTTTCAGGAATCAGAGCGCCGTAGTTCGGCTCTTTAGTTTTTGTTTGTTTTTGTGTTTTTTAGTTGAACAGTTACATTCGCACTCCGCTGCTCGACCTCTGGAGTCTTAAGCTGGGAATGGAGCGGAAATAACGTGTCCGATTAGGAGAAAGAATGCCCTGAAGGCAAGAGAAAGAATGCCTCGGAGGCAAGAGAGAGAAGAGAGAAAATTGGTTTGTGTCTTTTAGATGTAATTCCATGATGAACAAAACCCAATACAAGGTTTCGCACCACTTCATTACTTTGTTTAGGTCTGAGCCTTTATTAGATATTTTAGATGTTTTTGATTGGTGATTTTTAAGGGAATTTACTTTGCGATTCGAATCACATAAAATGTATAATGATCGAGAAGCAGATTAGGGAATGAATCCCACTCACTTCTATCCCATTATGTAATGTTCGAGAAACAGATTAGGGAATGAATCCCACTCATTTCTATCCCATTAGTTAATGTTCGAGAAACAGATTAGGGAATGAATCCCACTCATTTCTCTCCCATTAAGTAGTGACAGAGAAACAGATTAGGGAATGAATCCCACTCATTTCTATGCCACTAAGTGATTGAGAAACAGATTAGGGAATGAATCCCACTCATTTCTCTATCACTTTCTTAATGTGATTCGCATCTATATTTGTTAATGTTTTAATGTCAAAAGAGAAAAAGAAGAAGAAAACTAGCCTAAAATGAATAACTAGCCTAAGTGTTTAAAAGGGAATTTCTAGATCCTAATGTTATCATGGTTTCTACCTAAAGTTAGGAATTTAAGGAAAAAAGACTAATCCTAATAGTTATGGAGATTATAGGTCCTAAATCTAAAGGAATGAGATTACACGCACAAGCAAAGATCAAAATTACAAGTAAACAATGATACAAAAATAGTGCAAAAATGACTAAAAGAATGACTTGAAATATGGTACAAAACATGGAAGCAAATGATGCAAAATATAGTACCAAAAGTGAATTAAAGGACTATTATTTTTATTGATTTTTATATGACAAAGAACAAGAATTCTAATCAAGCAAAAGAATTAAAATACAAGCCTAAACTAATATTTTTTAGTGATTATTTTTATATGTCTAAAATTGTATTAAAAGCCTAAAATTGATAGTGAAGAATTAGTGATTCAATTGTTAGGAAAAATGGTAAAAATCTAATTAAACCTAAGTTTATTAATTAAACAAAAGTAAACAGGGGGTGTGAATCGGAAACCAAAGTGGTGAATAGCAAGCGCTGGGCCCAGAGTGTTGGCCCAGCAGGTTTTTTGTTATTATTTTCTAGCCAAAACGGCGTGATGGGCCCTGAGGGGAGTGTGATCAGCAAAAAGGCCCAAGAAGTGTCATTTTCGTTCAGATTTTGTTAATAAAAAAGGCATGGGCCAGGGGGTGACGAATAGCAAATTCGTGGCCCAAGATTATTTGTTTTATCCGTTATCATTATTCAGATTCTAATTAAAATAAAAAAGAATGATTAAAAGATAAATAAAAAGAAGATTAAATTGGGAATTAGGTTTTGAGTTGTGACGTTTCAGATTTCTCGAGCCCTCTCTCTCACTCTCGTAATCTCTCTTCGTACTCATACCTCACCGGAAATCGCTCCGCCGCGCCGGAGGCGGCGGAGCTTGACCGAATGCGAGATTAAAACACTCAACCGCACCTATTTCCCTTCCTCTCTTCGAATCTTTAACTCTCTTTCACCGATTCAAACTCAACCTCCCCTAATCGGACCAAACACCAAACCCTAGATCTAGATAGAAATCAAATCGAAGGCTAATGGCTACGAATCATAGATCAAGATCATGGGGGAATAACTCGGAGGTGCTCATACCACACCACAACATCAAGAACAGCAAGAGATGAAGAAGGAGGAGCCGATTCGAAGACTTACCTGGATGACGAATATGGCGACAATCGTTGCGGAAAACCGGAGGAGAGACTCCAAAGCTCTTCACTTAAGTGTGCGAAATAAACGCAGTTGAGGAACTTGACAAATTCTTCAGGTGATTCTTTAGATTTCCACGCCTTCTCTTTGTTCTTGCTTGCGATATCTTCTTCTTCTACTATTCTTTTTCTGTATTTCTGCGTTTTCGTGATTGTCATTGTTGAGAGTGCATGAGATTATTGTAGTTGCAGAGCGTTTGAGTGTTGAAAGATGGAAGCTAAGCTCATTCCATTAAAGCTTCAATGAGAAGCTTTAATGGAGGTTGACGGTGAGAGCTTTGAGTATGGGTGAAGAATGTGACTGAAGGTGAGAGAGAGAGAGAGAAGGGATGAAGATGAATCTCTGTGAACAATGGTGAAGAGGTGGTGGTGAGGAATGGAAGCAGAACCTCATAATCGTGGAGGTGATGAGAATATATAGAGGTTGAGAGTGAAATTCAGTTGAGGGAGGAGATTCTGAGCCATTGGATTAGAGGGAGTTAGTTATGAGATTAAGGGTGAGGATTGAGTCCAGTGGAGAGGTTAGTTATATTCTGTTATAGGTGTTGGAAGTTGGTTAGAGGCAGTTAATTAGCTGTTAAATTAGTTGGGAATTCTGTTATATGAATGATGAGCTGGCATATTCAGTTAGCAGTTAGGGGTTAGTAGTAACTGTCAGTAGGAAAGTTAGTTAGAAGTTGTGTCAGTTATAGGATCGGTTAGAGGAGGTTAAGGGGTTGTTAGGAATTGAGATGGTTAGTAATTGGTCACTGACTTTTTTTTGCTATAAAACTGTGTTGGGGTAATGTTTAGGAAGTTAGAAATTATTTGGGCTTGTTAGCAAGTTAGTGAAGGTTAAAATGTGGAGTGGTTTTCTGTTTGTGAGTTGGGTTTGAAATAGGTTTGGGACTGGCTCCTTTTCTTGAGATGCTGCAGGGCCTTACTTCTGAACTAACAAAGATCTTTTTTTTTGTTAATGATGCAGGTTGAATGTAGATTTTGAATGATGTACTTCATTGGCAGATATAGAGCAGCACTGGTATTAAGATCTGAATTTAGATTGTACTGGATGATTGGTGGCTGATAATAGTAGAGCTTGTTTTTAAACTGAACCGTAAATGAATGTGCAGGGTCAAATTGCAGGCTGCCTGGTGTGTTGGGATAACTTGAAGATGAATGAAAGGCTTTGAATTCAATCATGATGTGATACGCACATTCAATGCAACGAATGCCAACTTCCTACTCGCTTTAGACTTGGATGGTGCAACAGATTCAAGATAATACGAAGGCCATGATGAAGATGCTTGGAGTTTTATAGATTAGCAAAGCTACTGATTTTTTTGTATAGTGTTTCTTGATGGAAATATGTATAATCTTCGTAGTAGACTTGAATGATCTTTTTGTATAGACTTTGGTAGTGGCATTGAAAGGAATTGGAACTGATTATGATAAATATGTATTGAATCATTGCTTTGTTTTCTTTGTTTTCTATATGAAAATAGTTGTAGAAACTGTGATAAAAGATGGATGTTGTCATGTGACGATTATGTATTGCATATTTGTTGGCCTCCTTTCTTTACATGATGAAATGAAGTTTCCCTCCATTTGTACTTTATGAATAAAATTGAGGCTTGTATGAATGGTAATGTTGGCCTTCCTGAGCTTGTAATAAACCTTAAGAGAAACTTTGAAAGAGCTTTGCAAATGGAATTCATCTTAAATATTGAATATAGTTGAAGCTTGAACTTTGAATAATTATTTTCAAGTTATTGTTTGGATCCAAATGACACACACATTCAAGTTAATCCAGTACTTCAAACGGTGATAAAAACTTACTTGAATCAAGCCAGAAGATATGATAAGGATCAAATGAAATAAGCCTTAAATGATGATGGAAACCTTAATCCATAAGAGCCAAGGCGCTTCCAAAATTGTGTTCTCTTTACTCGCGATCCATGAAACTTTCTGAGTCTCATTTCAAAGCACATAGGAGAACTAGATGAATGAGTCTCTGTCAGATGTATACACCCCCAAAAATCACAGTGAAACTTTAATAATTTAAGATCTTTGATTCCAATGCCCATGGTTATTTAATGATGCGTGATTTTATTGGTGACCTAAGATGTAAATGAATGAGATATGTAAGCCAATTAAGAATAATTAGATGGGCAAATTTTGGGGTGCAACACTCATCATTAATTCTTTTAAAAAATAGCTTTATTATATTTTTGGTTTGGTATAGCTTTCGTTTAATTTTAAATATCTCTATGCCAAACACGTTTTTAATCAATTTATTCTAAAGTTAATAATCTTTTTTGTTATTAAGTTTCAATATTATTTTTTAATATATATTTTTTTAAAATCATGAACAAAAATAATATTTAATTTTATTATTCTTTAACATATAATTATGCTGATAATTTAAGTTTGAAATTTACTTTAAAAATTAAATTTTATTCTTATCTTTTAATTTTTATGAAAAGATGTTAATCTAAATTTTGGTTTGAAAATATATAAATACATGATATAAATTAACAAAATACACGAAGCTTTGTTAAATCTATTACTCGAGGATTTATGCAAAAAGAATTAAAAAATACAAAAATAATACTTAATAATTTTATAGTTATATGATGTACATCTACTAAAAAAATAGATTTCCCAAACTTTTAAATTATATAAATTATATGAATATGTTGATATTATTGACATAAATTAAAACGAATTCTAATTAATATATATAATTAATTTTACTTATTTTTTAACTAAAAACAAATATTCATTCATTCCAATTAATAAAGTACATTGTTGCAATACAAATAAAAAATCGCCAAAAATCAAAAGGATGAGTTTGCAAACAAACTGACAGCACCCATGTTAATAGCATTAAACGGCAAAATGCATATGCCTACGAATATAACTATGACTATATTGAAATATCGAAAATATTCAAACCTCTGAATCTGTAGGTTTAATGGCACCAAAGTCATAGAGGATATCTGCACTAGATTGAAACCCATCTTTCAACCTAAAACAAATGAACACCACACAAAGATGGTAAAACAAAATATACCTTACAAAGACGGGAAATCAAAATAAACAACTACACACTAAAATGACGAAATCACAAAAAAAACAAAAGAAACACTAGATATATGTAAAAATCACTTATGTAATTAATAGAGAAAGAAGAACGATTTGGATGGGCGATTTTGGATCAAAATCGATCCTAAATAACCCCTCTCTAAGAGGTAAAGAAGAAGAAGAAAAATGACGACGACTAGAGTTGAGAGTAGGGATGTAAATGGATATTCATGGGGACGAATAATATGATATCCATATACGCCCTGTTGGATAAATATATTATCACTTAACATTCATACAAATCTGTCTTATTTTAACAGGAAAATTTTATCAAATTAATTTCCTTCATTTTCACCAAAGCACAATAACAAATACATTTCATTTTTAACAAAAAAAAAAAGAATGATATTTTGATTGTAAGTTATGGTGGAAGATCAGACGACGGAGGAGTAGAAAGAATGACACTAATTAAAAAGAAAAATAGTGATATTGGCAGGTTGTACGGTGCAATTGTTGAAATGAGGTATGGAGTATAGAAGAAACTTAAATATGAAATGGCCAATAAAATTTGTATAAAATATAAATGTTTTCGTCAAAGAAAACTTTATATATATATATATATATATATATATATATATATATATATATATATATATATATATATATATATATATATATATATATATATATATATATATATATATATATATATATGGGGACGACTCAAGTGAGAACACTTTTATATATATATATATATATATATATATATATATATATATATATATATATATATATATATATATATATATATATATATATATATATATATAAGTATGAAGAGACTAGTTTTTTAGAAGATGAAAAGATATTGTATAATAAACTAATAATATTTAAATAATTTTTATAATTTATTAACAGATATGGATATCCGCGGGCACCCGATAACATTAAATCCATATCCATATCGGTATTGAAATATCCATTTATTTTATCCGTGGATATCTATTAAACTACTCGTCCCATATTCATGACGGATTTTATCCGCGGATATGGATATTTTTGTCATCCCTAATTAAGAGAGCATTAATTTTACTTATTTAATTATTATTAAATTATTATTATTTTTTAATTTATGAGAAAATTTTAGTATTATTTTGTATCCTTCATATTTGACAATAACTAATTTTAATCATTGTCATTTAATATGTTGGATTTATAATTTAAAATGAAATTAAACATCAAAGTAGACGAAGAAACAAAATTTATAATATTCCATTTTTTGATTAAATAATTTATTCTAATTTAAGACATTATTTTTAAAGCTCTTTGGTTCAAATTGTTGTTAAATGTCATTTTTTTAATAAATGAGTAAACTATATATATATATATATATATATATATATATATATATATATATATATATATATATATATATATATATATATATATATATATATATATATATATATATATATAATCTTTAATGGATCTATTAATATATTAATGATTTTTTGAAAAATTAATATTTGTTTTTAAGGAACTATTGACTAATGTCATGTGTCTATATAGTATTATTGTGGTTCTAATTAATAATGATAATAAAATAATAATATAAATTTTAATATTTATCAAGTTAACTACATATACATAATATAAAATTTATATAAAAATTAAAAACTTTAAATTTTTCAAATATTTATTTTAATTTTTTTCTAATTAAAAATCAAAATATAGTAAACAAATAACTTATTAAATAAAATCCAAGAATAACAAATTAGTCAAAAAATATATAACATTTTCGATGGATCAAGACTACTTAATTTTTATTAATATATTTTATTATAAATTTCAAATTAATAAATAAAATGAATAATAATTATATTTATTTACTATATATAACAACATTGTGCGACGTATGCGAACCCACATACAAATGATTATTTAATTATTTCTTTTAATTTTTCTACTAAAATGTACATTTTCAACCTGCCGAGACTACTTAATATATATATATATATATATATATATATATATATATATATATATATATATATATATATATATATATATATATATATATATATATATATATATATATATATATATATATATATATATATATATATATATATATATATATATATATATATATATATATATATATATATATATATATATATATATATATATATTAACTACAAGTATATTATATTTATTTATTAATTATAATAACATTGTCCTTCGAATACACACGGGTAGATGATTACTTAATTATTTTATTTATTTTTACTACTAAAAATAAATTCATATTTATGAAAAAGATGAATAAATTAATCTATTTATTGTTTAACCATCAATGAGTATATATTTAATACTTTATTGTTTAATTATTTATTTATTATTTATAACAATATTGTGCGACCCGCTTAAACGTCCGGGTAGATGTCAACTTAATTATTTCATTTATTTTTTCATTTAAAATATAATTTTTCAGCGTATCGAAACTACTTTATTTTTTATTTTTTTATATAATTTTCTTAGCCATCAATATACTATATTTATTTAATATTTATAACGATATTGCGTGATCCATACCGTACAGGTAGATGACAATTCAATTATTTTATTTATTTTTACTACTAAAAATAAATTTTAATATTTATACGTAATACCAGTTACAATTTTTTTTATTATTTGTAGTAAAGTATAATATATTCCTATATTAAATTTATTCATGACTTTTTAACTACACTGCGAGTAGGGATGGCAAAAAAACTCATACCCGTGGATATCCGCGGATAAAATCCAACACGGGCACATATACGGATTTGATGGTATCCATACCCACGGGTATCCATATCCGTTAATAATGATTAAAATTACTTAAATATTCTTTTAAAATTAATATACTTAAATACTTGATAAATTACTTTTCAGTAAAACGTAAATTTATGCATTCTGTTAAGATTTTCTCACATTCTACATCAATATTCACTATAAGATACTTTTGAATTTAATATAGTAAATGCATAACACATACTTTTCTATTAATAAAAAGATAAATTTTCTATTATATATATAAAAAATTAGAAAATTTTAATTAAAAAAAGTATTCACGGGTATCCGTAAATACCCACAGATATTTAAAATTTCACAGATACCCACCTGACAGATATCCACACGGGTATAGGACGGGTATGGATATCATTTTTATTAAACGGACGGGTAGCGAGAGACTAATATCTATACTCATGGGTATCCATTATCATCCCTAGCTGCGAGACCCGTCTGTACTATTATACATATAAAAGTGATTTATTTTTATACACTCAAATTATGAGTGTTTAAACAACACAATTCATGAAAAATATACAACAAAATAATCACATAAACATAAAGATAATTGAAAAACTAGCAATTCTGATGAACTTTGTTCATATTGTTCTTGGCTCTCATTCTACTACCCCATGATGATGCACCACCTTTATGTGTATGAGACCTTCTTTTCAACTCAACAACTTGTTCCATCCATTTACTTCTTCTCATATCATCCAAACCCAATAACTTACAATCATACTCTTCTTTAAGCTTTGGATTCGACAATATCTCATAAGCTTCATTTAGTTTTACAAACATCCTAGTTGATTCCTCTTTCTTCAAACTATCATGACAAACATCAGGATGATACTGAAGTGCCATTCTTCTATAAGCTCTCTTTATGTCATCCATTGTTGCACTTTTAGGGCACAAAGATAGAATATTGTACAAAGTTCCATCTTCATCATCTTGTAGCTTTTGATTAATGGGAATATTTTTTGTGGCTCGGCATGAAACAGAAAAGTTCACCGTAGGAGATTGTCTTTGATGATGTTTGTATGGCTTTGAAATGTTGATTAAGCTTGAGCTTGAGTTTAAGGATAATAAAACATCCATGTGGGTGTTCTCTTGTTTCTTGTTTTTCTCTGTTTTTGAGAATGCATGTGGGTGTTCTCTTATTTATAGATAGAAGAATGTTATTTGAATTCGTCTTACTATTATTTATTTATTTATTTTTAACATATATTACTCCGGTCTGATTTGTAAGCAAAAGTTTTCTTTTTAGGTTCATTGAATAATGAATGTATCTAGTCTACATAAAAGACAACATACATTTATTATTCAATGAATATAAAAAGAGATTATTTGTTTATAAATAAGGTCGGAGGGAGTACATATCTATTCCGTCTAATAAATGAGTTCTTTTGAGATGAATGTTATTCTTAACTTTTAATGTATAATTTTTTTTCTTTTTTTTAATTAATAATGTATGCACGGTCCGTTTTATTTTATGATAGTGAAAAATTTAGTGATAGATACTTAAAAAAACTAAACAAAGTTAATTTGTTAAAAAAATATTATTGAAATATTCCTTAAAATCCCAAGTGATGAATAGAAAGAAAATATATTTTGATATTGTAAAAATCAGAAATTGTGAGATTTTGGATCGAACTCTAGTATGGCCGAAGGGTAGCTTCTTGGTTCGACAGGGTTAAGCATGAAGTCGAAGGTTGTTCACATGCTTGTGTCGAAGATGCTAGGGTTGTTAGCATGTTAAATTAGGTTTTAGTGTTTAAACCCTAATTTGTTAAGTTAGCTTGTTTATTAAGTTGACTTGTGTAATGGGCCTTGTGGAAAAAGGCAAGGTTAGTCGCAAGGGGTTTCACTCAGAAAGAAGGTGTCGACTTCAATGATGTGTTTTCTCCTGTTGTGAAACATAGGTCCATTCGAATGCTGCTTGCCATGGTGGCACAGTTCGATCTTGAACTGGAACAGATGGATGTGAAAACTGCGTTCTTGTATGGTGATCTAGATGAAACGATCCTGATGAGGCAACCTGAAGGGTATGTCGAAAAGGGGAAGGATGATTATGTGTGTAAGTTAAAGAGATCCTTGTATGGGCTGAAACAATCTCCTCGACAGTGGAATAGGAGATTCGACAAGTTCATGGCACGCATAAGTTTCATTAGAAGTCAGTTCGACCACTGTGTTTACTTCAGATTTCGACCTGGTAATTCATTTGTTATTTTGTTGCTTTATGTGGATGATATTCTCATAGCAAGCAACAGTGTTGAAGATGTGATGAGGGTGAAGGCTGAACTCAATAAGGAGTTCGATATGAAGGATCTGGGAGCTGCTTCCAGGATTCTTGGAATTGACATTCGAAGAGATAGAAAGAAGTCGAAGTTATGCCTATCTCAAGAGGCATATCTACGGAAGATTCTTGAAAAGTTTGGTATGTCGAATTCGAAGCCAGTTGTGACTCCAACAAACCCTCAATTCAAGCTGAGTATTGATCAGTGTCCCAGTACTGATGTGGAAAGAGCCTATATGAATAGCATCCCATATGCTAATATAGTTGGTTCTTTGATGTATGCTATGGTTTGTACTAGACCCGACATAGCATACGCAGTAAGTCTTGTAAGCAGGTACATGGCGAATCCTGGAAAGGCTCACTGGCAAGCATTGAAGTGGATTTTAAGGTACATAAATGGGTCTCTGAATAGAGTCCTAATTTATGGTGGAGCCTTGGGTGAAGATGGTAAAGCAGTCATCGAAGGATATGTCGACTCTGATTATGCAGGTTGTATGGATTCCAGGAAATCTATTTCTGGATATGTCTTCACTATGTTTGGCACAGCAATTAGTTGGAAAGCAACACTTCAGAAGGTTGTTGCTCTATCAACCACTGAAGCGGAGTACATTGCATTAACTGAAGCTGTGAAAGAAGCATTGTGGCTTGAAGGTTTTGCGAAGGAGCTGAAACTTCAAGGTCGAGGTATCACTGTTAAATGTGATAGTCAAAGTGCAATACACCTGTCGAAGAATTCAGCCTATCATGAGCGAACTAAGCACATTGATGTGAGGCTGCATTTCGTCAGAGGAGTAATTGAGCGTGGAGAAGTCCAAGTGCTGAAGGTTTCGACTGAAGACAATGCTGCTGATATGATCACCAAGACATTGTCGAGTTGCAAGTTTTTCCACTGTATGCAGTTGATAAAGCTGCATGAAGAAAGCTAGTTTGTTCCCTTGATGTTGTAGAGTTAGATCCAAGGTGGAGATTTGTGAGATTTTGGATCGAACTCTAGTATGGCCGAAGGGTAGCTTCTTGGTTCGACAGGGTTAAGCATGAAGTCGAAGGTTGTTCACATGCTTGTGTCGAAGATGCTAGGGTTGTTAGCATGTTAAATTAGGTTTTAGTGTTTAAACCCTAATTTGTTAAGTTAGCTTGTTTATTAAGTTGACTTGTGTAATGGGCCTTGTGGAAAAAGCCCATTAGTTAGTATGTTAGGTTTTATTATAAATAGCATACTAGTCTCTCATCATTGCTAAGCTGCAAATCCTAATTTAGGGTGAGAGAGGTTATTTGTTATTCTTGTAAACTTGTAATCTTGTTTTAAGAGAAAGTAAAAGAATAGCAGTTATAACCAATTATTGTGTTCTTCTTCTCCCCTATAATTCCCTATTATACTTTGTTATTGGTATTGTTTTTCACAACAGAAATGAATTTGAAAGTAGAGTGAGAAAAGCGGCGAAGCTGATGCAACAATGTTGAGTGAGGGTTCAGCTTAACTGGTGTGGTGACGTAGAGTAAGATTGATGATGAAGGCGACCCATAGTGAGGTTGGCGGTGGAGCTGGCGCGACAAGAAGCTGGAGGAGGAGCCAACACAGTTATTGGTGGCTACGACACAATAGTAGGTTTGGGTTAGTAGGCAGTTCGGTCTGTCGAAGTTCAGGTTCAATTTTCTTTGTAAAACTATTCTATGCTTTGAGCTTGTTTAGAGTTCGATTTCAACAACTATAAATATATATATCTTTATCATTCTTATCTTTACAACCTTAATAACTTTAGAGCTGAAAACAAAGATAATAGTTTGTGAATTCTAGTGGTAATCTTAGAGAGACAATGATAAATTTCTAAAAGTGTAGTTTTGGAATTTAGAAAAACGTTGGAGATATCTAAAGGAAGTTAAGAAACACTTCTAAATGCCCTGGACTTGTTTGATTCATGTATAGGGAGTTGGAGAGATTGAGAAACATTTGGATAAAAAATATGGGTTGTCTTTGAGAACTCGGATGATTATTTTCTTAAAATTTATTTGTAGTCTTTTGTAATAACTCTTGAAACTAAGGTGTATCAGAGATTCACTTTATCCTCCAGAGTATATAATTTTTTTGAACCGGATAAACAAGTTATTGTATTTCTGGTCTTTTATCTTCTTTTTCCAAGTTGTTGTCTTATTGCATAGAGAATATTTTTTATATGAAACTCATTTATTCTGGCTGTCATTATTCTTTATCATGAGTCATTGAATTTTTCTGGTGTGATTGAACCTTTTAATTTTTTAACAAGAGCCATCCACAGTGGGACAAAGGGATTCTTTTTACAAGTGAGCGTCATGGATTTTAAATGGAAGATTAAAAAGTTTTTTGTAGACAATGATTTTAAGTTTTAGAAAGTGAAGATGCAAAAAATTTTAACTCCTAAAAAATGTATTGAAGCATTGAAGGATGATGCGTCAAGGCATGCACGCTTAACACAAGTAAAGAAGACTGAGATGCTAGATAAGCCCATAAGCGATATTATCTTGTGCATAAGATATAAAGCTTTTAAGAAGGTCGTCTGAGAGAATATTGTGGCTTTGATGTGGGCAAAATTTGAATCATTGTATTGGACAAAGTCTTTGACTCGTAGGTTGTGTCTCAAAGAAGAACTTTACACATTCTGAATGATAGAGAAAAAATTCATAGTGGAGTAGTTGGAAAATCTTATAAGATCATTGATGGTCTAGAGAATATTGAGGAGAAGATTACATATGAGTACAAAGTTTTACTATTGTTAAGCTCAATATCCAAACCTTTTAGGCACTTCATGGATGTCATTATTTATGGCTAGGAAGATACTATTACTTTAGATGAAATCCAAACAGCTGTGAAATCCAAATATTTTTTTTAAGATTAAAGATTGACGATAGTGGTAAAACCTTGAATGTCTTAAGAGGAAAAAGTGAGCATAGAAAAATGTTTAAATTAAAGAAATTTGTCAAATCAATGTTAAAATGCTTTATTTGTTGGAAATCTAATTACTTCAAAAAGGATAGTCCTAATAAAAAAACTAAGATAAATAATAAATAAGTAAATAAGTGAAATTACTAAAATAAAATAAATGGAAAAAAATTAATTTTTATTAAATAACCAATAAACAATAATAAAATAAATATGAAAAATCATTAAATTAGCCCTAATCTTGACCTAATCACTTAATAATTTTATATTAAATATTTTCATACCATTTTCTTTTTAGTTAGACATGGTATATGTTTGTTAATTTTACTCTTTTATATTAAGAATAGTTAATGGACATTCACTTAAAAAAAATTTACATTATGATCCAATAAAATACCATCAATTTATCTTAACAACAAAATAATTTTAAAATATATACGACTGCTTGATTATTAGTGTAAAATTATTTTACACGGATTATCATATCATATTTTTTCTATTAGGATTTTTTTTTCAAGTCTTTTATTTACACGACTGCTAACAATAGATTAACTTATGTGATAAAAACTTTGAATGCATAACTAAACTATTGGGATGTTTAAGTAGAGACGTGAGGATTTTAAACTTACAAAGGTGGTGAAATTGACATCTACCGTATCAAAGTTTGTTAAATATGATACACCATTATTCAAACAATTGTCATTAGGATAATGTTTTGTAGTTGGAAAAGAAAGAGACATGCATCTACCATTGATTCGGGTAAATCCGAACCAAACCGGAATCCAAACCAAACCATAGTATTTGGTTCAGGCATTTTTTTAGTTCGGGCAAAAACCGGACCAAATCAACGAAACCAAATGTTAATTAGTTCGGGCATCGGGTTTTCAAAACTCTACCCGCGGGCTCGTCTACCCGAACCAACCATAACTAATTTACATAATTTATATCATAATTATCATAGAAACTAGTATAAAATATTCAACTTCAAGAAGAAAAAAATGAAATTAAATTTGTGACATTCACAATCTATATGAAAAATAAAAAAAATTAAGAATTTTATATTACTATTGAAATTTAGTTAATGTAAATTAGATATTTTAAAAAAATATTTATGCACGTTTGTTTTTAGTGTATCCGATCAATCCAACCCAAACCAACCCATTATTTCTCGGTTTGGTTTGGTTTGGGCTTTATCGCAAAAAATGTGCAAATCCAATCCAAACCAATCCATATATTTTTTATCGATTTGAGCATCGGATTCTCTCAAAACCGACCGCGAACACCCCTATACAATTCACATTATGATTGCTTACTGCATAATTGATTACCTAATCTATATAAAATGCATAAGCTTTTCAACCATTCTTTCATATGTTAGCCTAACTAAACGTAGTCTTATCATGGAACATGTAGGATGTTAATAGTGTTAACTTTATTCTCCCAATAAGTTGGATAACATTATTCTCCCTTTAGTCATTAGGCAAGACCTACTTTAAAAAAATAGACCTTCCTAATTTTAGGTTTTTTTAATTTTTGTGTTCTAAAATTGAGAAAAAAAATTTTAAAAAACCAAATTTAAAAAAAAAATTTAAAAATCATAATTTCAAAAAAAATACCAAAATGTCTAGGTTTGGCAGAACTCACAGGGGCATGCGCCAAATCATTTGGCACATTGGTGGAGACCTAACCATATGAAATGGCGCAAATATTAAGTGGATTAGGGCAAGCCATATCAAATGGCGCATGCCTTTTGTTGATTACACATAGGCGCCATTATAAATGGCTCCTATGTGTTGGGGTTAATTTTTTTAAAAAAAATACCCCATTTTGTTTCATTTAAGGCAAAATTTTAGATTCCGGTCTTTGATTATCGTAAAATTGTCCGATATGCCGATTTCGTAAAATTGTTATTAACTGTAATTAATGTTTTTGTGTAGTCGATTCCGTCGATTAATAAAGTAGAGTTCATTGATAAAAAGTATGTTACATAGTCGATACACGAAGTTGATACATTCTCGTAAAAAAATGTTTCAAAGATGATTAAACATGTGATGAGGTTGTTCCACAGCTAGGACATTTCTTTTTACTGTGCCCTAGTTGACGATAAATACTGCATTTTCTTTCCATTTTGTCATGGACGACCATCTCGGTTCGAATGCGAGTATTGTTGGGATGACCCTTTTATTTCGTCACATCGTGTCATTATGCCATACTACCTCCCCATCATACTCAGGCCAATAATCCTCCTTTGCCACCACTGGAAATGCCACACTATATACTTGGAGCAATGTCTCAGCCTTGTAAATTGGTGAAAGTAATGAGAATGCATCTCGGTGCGCATATGCACATGCTGCTATGGCATGCGAGCAAGGTATACGAAATGCTTGAAACTTACTACAATCGCACCAATGATCATCTAGTAGAACCCGATATTGTTGTCTCGGCAAATCTTCATTGTGGTCAATTGTTTCTCGAACTCTGAAGGTGCGGTTGAATCGATCGAAAGCAGTTACATGATGACTGTTGGCCTTGACAGATTGTTCTTTCATAAATTTCATGCAACTCTCTCTAAACAGTTGACCTGATTCTCTAACAACACTTCACCTTTGACCTCTTGTTGAGAATAGCGAAGCCATCCTAAAGTAGGTTGCCTCCACTAGTGCAGTGATCGGAAGGTTTCGGATGCCCTTAAAAACACCGTTCATTGATTCTACTAGATTTGTTGTCATGTGGCCCCATCGCACGCTGTTGTCATAAGCCTTGGTCCATTTCTCTCTGGAAAGGTTATCAATCCAACTTCCCGCGTCCGGATTTTGCAAAACAATTTCACTCTGATAATGTTGTAATGTAGGCTGAGTTAATGCATATCCCACATTGACCAGTGTTTTCTGGAGATGCCTATCCTTGATCTCCCGCATGAAATTATGGGCAATGTGGTGAATACAGTATACATGTGTTGATGGTGGGTGTTGTTATCCGTTCGCTGGATTGTTGTAAGCACTTTCAATGGAAGCATGCCTATCAGAATTTAAACAAAGATCAATTTGAGGAGCAACGTGTTCTCAGAGATTCCTTAAAAAGAAACTCCAAGCCACGGCAGTTTCACCTTCCACTATTGCGAACGCTACTGGAAATATGTTGTTGTTTCCGTCTTGTGCAACCGCCATCAACATGGTTCCTTTGAATTTACCATATAACCAAGTTCCATCGATTTGAAGTATCGGTTTACAATATGCAAACCCTCGTATGCAAGGTTGGAAAGCCCATAAAAGACGATGAAATATACCATTTCCTTGGACACGGGTTCCATCTGGAGCATGCGCTGACACTGTCTCTAGAATAGCGAGGGTGTCGGGGGAATACGTTTGAAGCGCAGTTAGGTAACGTGGAAGAGTTTTGTATGACTCCTCCCAATTGTCGTACACTTTCAATCACCTTTGTTTTAGCTATCCAAGCCTTTATGTATGATGGAGTATAGTGTAGGCTGTAACGATATGCGAGATTATGGTCTTCACCTTCAAAGACGGGTCAAAGTTGATAAGAGGCAAGATCTCTTAACAGATAAGATCGTAACTAAGCTTTGTATGATCTTGGGATGTATTGGAGTTGACACATGTGTGTTGTTGTGAAATGGACCCTATGACCCATGCATCACTTCTTTTCCTATACAAAGCACACAGTCTGAATGCATACTCAGGGTTTTTACAAATGATTATATATCTTTCTGGGTTCGAGCGATGTACATCAAAATCAACATTATTTGCCATGTGCCATTTTTTTATAGTTCTTTGACATGCCTCCTTAGAAGGAAAATTATCTCCTTTCCTTAGCACTTCATCACTTTGTATGTGTGAGGTGAAGAAAATATCAGATGAAGGTTCGTCGCCTTGTAAGTTCAAGTTCATCATATGTGTAGGAGGGTCGTACACATGACATGGAGGCACCGATATCTCCTGCTCGTCTTCAGATCATTCATTGACCATATCGTCAATTTCAGTTTCTTGATCATCTTCTTCTTCGTCTATAACATCAACCTCTGCTTGCTCGTCGACGGGTGGGTCAATAACTTGTGATTGAACAAGACGTGATTGTTGTGTATCGGACTGTATGGTAACATACAATTCGATGTATTCGTACCCAGAATATTCGTGATTAGCAAACATATTCTGGAGGTCTTTGTCATTTTGAACCTCGACCTGGTAAAATTTAATCGGGTTGTTGTCGCAGAAAATGGGACATTCGTAGAAAATTTGTGCAATATGACCCCTTGTAATCTTCGCCTCTGCTCTCTTACGGAGGTATGCAAAATTGGCTCTTCTGCTTAATGAAAATGAAACAACTTTGGTATTCCTCATCAGAAAACCAGCTGTGTCACACATGAATGTCTCACCGTTAAGATGTGCATTAACTATTTATTAGGTTTGGGAAGCCATTGTTTTGGATAAGTGTTTGAATGTATGTGTAAGATTGTAAAGAGATGTTTGTGATTTGTGTGTTGGATTGCAAACAGACGTTGAGTTATTAAGTACCCTAACATGTTACTGTTGTGTACTGTTTATCAACACGCCAACAGCCAAGCATTCAGTCCTGACGATTCCAACATGATGTGACGAGACGAAGGCACACTGATCAATGCCTGTTCTGAAGATTCCAACATGATGTGACGAGACGAAGGCACACTGATCTAAGTCTGTCCTGAATAATGTTTGTAAAAACCATGACAAGTTTAATTAAATGATTCACCTTGTAGTTACACCATGATAACGTTTGCAACAACTCAATGATCTAAAATTATATTGCAACAGCACGATTTAACATTGTATTGTAAAAACACCATTTAATTTTATATTGCAACAACACCAAATAATATTATATTGCAATAACACCATTTAATATCATATTGCAATAACACAACGACATAAACTTACATTGAAACACAATAAACATAAAATCGAGTTACATACTTCATACACAATTACATCATATAAACTACTCAAGTATAACGGCTAGAACAAGTGGATCTTGAACACCTCGATTAACTTCTCCACTGTATGTCCAAAACATCAGATCAACATCCACGTCATTTTGCACACAATCCCAATAATACATGTAGGTGCCTTATGGGCTTGCATCCGTCAAAGTTATGTATGGACAATGATAATCTAATTTCTTAACTTTACGGGTTGGACCATCCAGTTGTTGAAACCTAGCGTTGATATCTCTAACAATTCTACCATAATCCCAATGCGGGTTCAGACAGACCCTCATGTGATTACCTTCCTCAAAAAACACCACAGCCCAAACAAACACCATTTTAAAATGTTAGAAGTAAGAAGAAAAGATGAGGTGGTAACTCAAACTTCACACCACCCCTATTTATAGGATATCAGACCCCTTCTACCAATATTTTTTGGCGCTAAATATTATTATTACTTATTAATAATTTGTTTTTATTTAATTATTATTCATTTTTTTCTTTAATATGTATTTATTTTTTAGATTATACATATCAAAATATAGCAATCCAACGATGATGAGATAAAACAACCATTAATTGAGAGTGCCAATATGCATTACGCATTTCATTGAAAGATACATTGAAAATACGAAACAAAAATTAAGAAAATTAACACATCTAAGAAATTACAACGGTTAACACAATATCATCTGTTCCATGCATCATTCGAGTGCAATCCACATCGTACTCCACATTCTCCCACCAACGCTCCCTTTCCCCGATCATAACACCACCCCTAGATCTAAGCCTTTTGATACTTGTTATCTCTTTGCCTAGTTGGTACTCCCCTTCCAAAAACCTCGGGATAGTCCTCTTGAGTTGGGCCACAGAATTTATATTCCAAAACATGACCGACATGGGGGGTTTGACGGAAGAGTATATGACGTGCCCGTTCCTTTTGGGGTACTCTGGTTCAAATTCGAGACGTTTCTTTGGTGGGTGTGGATCTGATTTCTGGTGACATTTGTCTGGCCTAATGCGAACTTTCATTATTGTGTTTGTGTGTAGGAATTCATACAAAGTAAGCCCTAATTTATAGACACGAATGCGAGACCTAGGAAACCCTAATTTATGTATCTGACTGTCTAAAATACACACTGACGGTATCCAACTGTCCAAAATACACACTGACGGTATGGGCCAGCAAGACAGCTGCACTACAAGACAAAACAGGAAACCTAATTAGGGTTTCCTTTTTAAAATAAGGCGCCATTTCAAATGGCGCATTAGTGATTTTTCCCTTCAGGAAGGCGCCAAATGAAATGGCTTGCATGTACACATGTGATTTTTATGGTCCCCACCTGTCACGCGTGCGTCTGAAACGATTCCTGAATGCTGCATGCGTCTGAAACGATTCTTGAATGCTGCATGCATCTGAAACAATTATTGTAACCTGCATGCGTCTGAAACGATTCTTGTAATCTGCATGCATGTGTCTGAAGCCTATGTTGCATGCATGCCACCCTAGTCTACACAACCAACACCTAACACTACTAAATATGTTGACATGTCCAGCATGCAACATGTTACTGTTTCAGCCTTCTCACTATATATACTTGCAATCTCTCAACATATTTCTCATCACCAACACAAATTTCCAATCACCAAATTTCGTTTCATCTTTCTTCCTAAGTTTTTCCTCTCCGCAAATACCAAACATGTCTCTCTTAACAATGGGAAACAAGCACTGAGGCACTAAGGAAAACATCGCTGCATTTGTAAGTTTTTTTTATTTTCTTATCACTCCATTTTATTATAACTATATATTTATGTTGTGTTAATTTTTTCAGACCGTTGAGAGATTCCGTACACGTAGCCACTTCATGCTTCCTGCTGATGAATTTATAAAACCATTTTTACACAGAGCTGGTTTCGGACACATCATCAGGATCACAAACTATAGCATTGATCTTAAATTTGTGTTGGCCTTGTTAGAACGTTGGAGGACAGAGACTCACACCTTCCATCTTCCAACTGGGGAGTGCATAATAACCCTGGAAGATGTGTACATGTTGTTGGGCCTTCCAGTAGCAGGTAAGGCCATTAATGGGTGTGTACAACAAGCAAATGCCCTTTGCGAGCAAGCATTGGGCATCGATCTAATAGAAGGTGAGGTAGGTGCTAGGGGCCAGGGTGTCAACCTAAAGACCCTAAAGTTATATTATACTGGATTTCGTTTGGACAAAAATTCGTCTGAATAGGAAGTACTTAAGAAAACAAGGTGTTACCTCATGTTGCTTTTTGGAAACGTGTTATTTCCAGACAATACCGGTAACACAATAAATTTTATGTATTTCCGCTTACTTATGGATATTAATAAAGAGAATAAATATAGTCGGGGGTCTGCTGTCCTGGCTACTTTGTATCAATCTCTGTGCAAGAATGCTAAGAATGATACTTGCACGTTTTACGGATGCGCTCTCTTGGTTCAAGTTTGGGGGTGGTGGAGAATGCCTATTCTGGCCCCAGAAAACAGAAGTCGGTGGATGTTCCCCTACGCAACAAAGTAAGTGTTCTAATCATATTTTAATTCAAATAAAATATTTAGTATTTACTTCAACTAACAAATATATACTACATTTTAGATTTTGCGTAAAGGGAATGAACTACAAAAATAATCTGCGGTCAAACATCACGATGTACCGCCAGCTTCTGGATCACTTACGACCAGAGGACGTATAATCTCTAAACTTATATGGAGGCCATATTTGGACTGCGATCATGAACCCATAGTTGAAGATGCCGTTATTTGGACTACAAAGACAGCGATCTTTCGGTACAACATCGTGGAGATGCATCAATCTGACCGGGTGAAACTCCAGTTCGGGATGCATCAAGGTATCCCTGATCCTCCAACTGATTTGGGATAGTGGCACCTTAAACGTGTAAACCAACAATGGGACCACCAAGATTGGAAGGATTTCGCTCCCGAATGGCGCCTCATGTGGAAAAACTGTGCAAATCATGTCCTCAACTTCCCCGTAAGTGACCATGAAATAAAACCCTCACCACAATACATGAGTTGGTACCGAACTGTTACCACCCCAGATTTATTTGTGGCTGACCCGTTTTACCTTATAGACCCCCGCCAACAAAATTATATCATCCCGCAAGAACAACAACAACACCACCAACACACACAACAACAACAACATCAACAAACACAACAACAATTCAATCAGTTCAACCCGTTAAACTCGTTCCAAACTCAGTCTCAACAACCATTTCAACATCAATACCATCATGACAACCCCTACCATACCCCTCCCCAACCTCTTTTCCAAACCCATAATCAACGACCTCACCAGAGTCGTAGGTCATTCAGCCAACACAACGAGGGTCTAGCTGATGAATATGACCCCTGCGACCCCTTAGTGTCACAATCATCACATCATCGTACCTCCTTTGGGTTTGCAATACCATCCAATCAATTTGGCTTCTATCAAGGTAGTTCAAGTGTCGCTGAGTGCTACCGCCCGAAAACTGTGCCTCACCCACCACAATTTAGCACATTTGAGGGACTGGGTAACCGACTTTACAATAGTCGGTTTCCGGGACATTATGGTGACGAATTCCTTGACAGCGACAGGCGGGACAACACAATGTCAGGGCCGTCTACACAGACACAACCTGAACCACCAAGAGGAAGGGGACGGGGAAGGGGTGGCCCTAGGATTTGCGGCGGCAATACACGTCCTCAACGTGTTATACGAGCACCTGCATGCGGAAAGGAGGGGCGTTTGGGTGATGAAGGACCCTAGGATTTTTTTTATTTTCGGTTTATTAGTAGTTGTTGTCGGGGTATCGTGTTGTTCAAGTTAATAAAAAAAATATTTCGGGGTTTATTTATTTCAATCTTTGTTGCAATATCTGATTTCGGTAGTCCATATGGGTCTCGATTTATTAATTAAAATAAATGAAAAAAAATAGGATCCCCACATAGGCGCCATTTCAAATTGCTTACGTAATGTGGGGTGCATGCATGCGCCATTTTGAATGGCTAGCATGAGTGAATGCGCCATTTCAAATGGCTCCAACACCTAACAATTGTTCCCTTGCGCCAATTGGTTTGGCGCATACCCTTAAGGGGTCTGCTAAACCTAGACATTTTGATTTTTTTTTTGAAATTATAATTTTTTAAGTATTTTTTTTTAAACTTGATTATTTAAATTTTTTTTTCTTCTAAAATTGACTTTATTTATTAGTGCCCACTTTATTGTCCAACTCAAATAGTTGGGTAAGATATAAAAAATTATGATTGTTGTATAAAATATAAATTGGAAGTTGACACTTTCAGCAATCTTGATTTTTTTTTACAGCACTCTTGTTGAACCAAACAAGAAAATTATATATATATATATATATATATATATATATATATATATATATATATATATATATATATATATATATTATATATATATATTATATATATATATATATATATATATATATATATATATATATATATATATATATATATATATATATATATATATAATTTTCTTGTTTGATTCAAAATCATTAAATTAATATGATTTTAATACTATTGTTAGACCTCCATCTTCATCTCAATAAATCTCATATGTTACATTATTAGGAGGTAACAGAAAAACACTTTTCATTGAATAAAATGTCCCTCCTTTGAACAACTCATGAAGTTAACAAGTTCACATGCATGTTTGATAAAACTTTGAGAAAAGAAAGACTTCACATTAGAGCCGTCAATATAGACTATCCGACCCATTTAGGGCCGGTTCGCATGGGTCTGGGTTTTTTAGGACTGAGTCAAAAAAGATCTATTTTAATATGGACTTCAAAATTACTACCCGAACCCCGTCTTAGATGGACTTCGGACTCCCCGACCTTAAATGAATTTTTTTTAATTAAAAAATTAAAATAAAAAATCTATAATATTGACTATAAATGAAATGAAAAAATATATTATTCTAAATATAATGCATTTTTAAGTACTATATTATCTTTTATAAATATTGTAATGTGTTTTTATATACAATTCATGTCTAAATTGTATAAAATAATACTCAAGATATTTAACATAAGAGAAACTAATAGAATACAAAGGAAGAGTGTTGATTATATTAATGTATAATATATCAATATAAAAAAATATGTATGTACCTTAAAATGTATGTAACTTTATTATCTTACCAATTTAGGTAATAGATTTTTTTATATGCAAAAAATAAATTAATAAGTGGCATAACACAACCCACCAATATAATATAATACGAATCCGAAATAAAAACGGCGATAAAAGAAGAAAATACCTAAAACAAAGGTTCAGAAAGATATTTCAACCCGACTAAGAAGAATCAAGACTCATCATATTCCCTATCAGAAACAAATCCCACGAAATTAATTTAAGCATTTTTTAAACTATCGAATTTGTTCAATATTTCCCCATAAAAAATCAAAATTTTTCAATTTCAAATCATCCAACAAAAAGCTAACCCAAACAACTATCCTAAATCACAATTAAAGAGAGATAAATAAGATGCCTCTAAAGCTTGCTATCGAGCAACAATTAATCTGGAAAAATAAAAAAGATCCGCACGAAGCCAACCACAAAAATCACCAAATATTTGAAACTCGACAACCTCTGAAAAGATATGCTCCAAATCTTCTTCGTGCACAAAACAAAGAGGACAAATCAAATTGTGAGCGCCCACCAAAATATCTCACTTAGCCAAATTCATTATAGTCGGGAGCCTATACATAATCAACTTTTAACCAAATAAAACAATTTTACTTTGCATTCCAAAGACTTTTAAACAACTTGACACGAGTATGGTCCATCAAACCATCAGAATTTCCAAATGAAGAAATGAAATCATAGCAAGACCTAACGGAATAACCATCCTTATGCCCCCACCACACATATCAATCCATCCGATCCAACAACGGCTGAACTGAATGCAAAACCATATGTGAATCCTGCAGTTGCACTGACACGGTCGGATGAGGGCCATCCATGAAGAAATTCGGCTGCCACATCCATCCATCAACCAACCAAGTATCCATTTTCGTCACTTTAACTCGTTCCGTTGAAGAAGAATGAAACAAAGATGGAAATTGAAGACGTAAAGGAGCTGCCGCAATTCAATGATCATGTCAAAAATCAATAGAATTGTCATTACCAAACTTACAAACAATAGATGACTTGAACCAATTCTCCGCCATTGAAGTCTCCGACGCACCAATAAAACAAATGTCACGCCACCAAATCGAAGCTCTAGAGATACTACTCACATAACCAACATAACCAATGAGCACGCTCCATGATCCCCAAATAAACATTGATTTTTATCTTTCATGAATTAAAACATTAAAAAAATTGCGAGATCTGGATTTGAGCACTGATTTATTCATATTTAGATTTTTATTTTATAAATTGATTTGAAATCGTTAACATTAAAAACAAGATTGAAGTAAAAAAATAAATTATTTCTTTATAGAAAGATACAATTTGTAGAGTCGTGACATTGTTGATGCTCAAAATAATATTAGAAGGTGGCATCTTCAGCAATCTTGATTATTTTTACAGCAATCTTGTTGATAAAATTGTAGATTTAAAATCTTGATTTTTTAATTCAGATAGTTCTAATTTTCGGTTCAGCATATTAAAATCAACCGGAACTGAACCGCAAGCAAAATTTGATAAATCGAAAAAATAAAAAATATTGAGAAATAGAAAATCAAAAATCTTGCTCAACCGAAAATTAAAAACCTTGCTTTAACTCGCGAACAAATTCGTAGAGACTAAAGAAATCGGCAAAGATGAAATGAAGATTTTTTTATTTTAAATATATGAATCAACTAATTAAAATGAAGATACCTAAGAATTTACCTTAAATATATAAAATTTTAGAAAGATCAAAAGCCAATTTTATAAAGGATTTTAAGCCAGCTTGCAAATGAAAACTACCCTTATTTTGTAAGTAATTAAAGAAAAACATCATGTCCTAACAAGTAGACAAAATTCAATAATTCTTTTCTAGACTTTTTTTTTTTTTGATGAATAGAATGAATGTAATATTAATTATATTGAAAAATTAGTTATTATGATCATCTATATTGATATTGTTCTTGGCTCTCATTCTACTACCCCATGATGCACCACCTCTATGTGTATGAGACCTTCTATTCAATTCAACAACTTGTTCCATCCACCTACTTCTTCTCAAATCATCCAAACCAAATAACTTACAATCATACTCTTCTTTAAGCTTTGGATTCGACAATATCTTATAAGCTTCATTCAATTTTACAAACATCCTCGTCGATTCCTCTTTCTTCATTCGATCGTGACAAACATCGGGATGATACCGAAGCGCCATTGTTCTATATGCTCTCTTTATGTCATCCATTGTTGCACTTTTAGGACTCAAAGATAGTATCTTGTACAAGTTTCCATCTTCATCATCTTGTAGCTTTTGATTAATGGGAACATTTTTTGTGGCTCGGCATGAAACAGAAAAGTGTGTTGTACGAGGTTGTCTTTGATGATTATTAGAATGTTGAAGGTTATGATGATGTTTGTATGGTTTTGAAATGTTGATAAGGCTTAAGCTTGAGTTTAAGGATAATAAAACATCCATTTTTGTTTCTTGTTTTTCTCACTGTTTTTATTAATGCAAGTTAGTGTTTGATTATTTATAGATAGAAGAATGTTAGTTGAACTAGTCTTATGTTAATTTATTTACATTAGACCATTGAGAATATTTATTAATTTTGTCAACAAAGAATATTTATTAATTCATCCCTTACGCGTTTTCTACATGGTTAGCGTCGGTTTCTTTTATGTGGAGGTTGGGTGTCATATATGAGGCATTTACATGTTTAAAAATATACGTGTGTGCCATATATGTGTTACTTCCAGGTTTCTAAAAACCATTTTTAATTTTTCCATAGACTCATACGAGTTTGCGAGTCGAATCTACGAGTCGAGTCCACGAACCCTTTACGAGTCTGAGAGAGAAAGTTGAATTAGAATAATAATCAAAATAATCCCTATATTTAAGATGTCACAATCAAACCCTCATGTAAATTAGATAGGCAACACATATTAAAACATTGACCACATAATTATCATGTTTGAAACTTCAATACCTTTATTAATAGCGAAAAATATCAACAATAATTAATTTAAACTCTTCGACATGAGTTATAAACTTAATAAATCAAACCAACATAAATCAGCAAATTAAATTCAACAATTGGAGTTGTACAAAAGTTTCCTTTCAACATGATCAAATTATAAAGAACACTTTTAAGCAAGGTTGTTAAACTCGCGAGTCAACTCAGACTCGTAAAGGGTTCGTGGACTCGACTCGTAGATTCGACTCGCAAACTCGTATGAGTCTATGGAAAAATTAAAAATGGTTTTTAGAAACCTGGAAGTAACACATATATGGCACACACGTATATTTTTAAACATGTAAATGCCTCATATATGACACAAATATGTATAATAGAACACCAATACATCAAAATTTAAATCTCATACTCCATAACAAATTTCTTAACCAAAAAAATTGATAATGAAACAAAATAGAAAAGTATATAGTTAAAGACTTAAATTACTAACTTCTTCTTAATTGGATAGTGGCTACTACATAAAGCAAATAAAATCATAAAACAGTTCAAACATCCAAAGCTCCAGTTAAATCATCACCACCAATATCATCATCATTATCACCTTCATCGAAATCTTGAGATGCTTTAAAGCTCCAGAGCAATCACAATATCTACAACCGCAACCACCCTCGTGACCGCAATTTAAAATTATGCATCTACTCAAAATATTCTAACCTTATGTCAAAACAGATTCTGAATTGAGGTGTTTTTATGTCTCTATCACCAAGGTCGTCCACTCACCCAAACTTTCCTTACAACACTTGTACGTAGTTTCCTTATAATTATCATTAATAATTAATTACTTAGTAAAACTTGTAGAAAGTTTTCATGTGAGTAGTTCATTATTTCAAAACAGACTAAAATATTTTCTACAATAAATCATAAATCTTATAAACCATTTTTGTCATGTGCAAATTGATATATGGGGATCGAGATTAGTGGACCTGATTGACAAATTGTGCATCACTTTTACACAAAAGAACATACAAGAGAACATACAAGGAAGCATCCAAGTGAAACATACAAGAAAATACTTACACAATAAAAGATTGAATTACGAAAACAAATGAGTATAAATCAAAAGACAGAACAAATGCGGCCACACCGTTAACGAAGAGAGGAATAATCTTTGCTAAAACAATAGACTAGGAGAGAGACTTTCTAATTCTCGTACAAGCAAAAAAAGGTATTTTTTTTTAAATAAAATAAATTAGTTTGGGCTATTTGGGCCTTTTTTGGATTAAAAAAACAAAATTTAGAAAACTCTTAGACCTGTAAACTCACCATAGACTCGCAAGTCTATACGAGTTTGAGCGAGTCTACCTGAGTATATTCGAGTTTATCAAAAAAAGATTATATGCATGAGTCTACTCGTTTTTGTTTCCTAGACTCGTAAACTTGTACGAGTTTATGAGTCTACCCGCGAGTTTGTCAACCATGCTTTTAAGAATTAAAAAAACTATTTTAAATATGTAAAGAGTATTCTAATACATTCGTTAACCAGACTCCTAATATAATATGGTGACAATTTTATTTTAAGGCGACTAATTATACAATTAAAAACTAATATGGATTATGGATGGTGACCCCTAATCATATTTTGTTTTGTTTTGTTCTCAAACAAAACCTAATCAAGATTTTATCACAAGATCATGATTATAATGCATAGACCTAATTAAGACATGATTGTGTTGTTATGGAAGTGAACAAATGGTAAAATCTAAAGGCAGTGGCAGCCTTTGTTTGACTTGTATATGTACTGCCCAATTTGTGTTTTACATTCATATAGTCCGCCGGCAGAGTCAAATTTATGGTTCATTTTATAGGAAAAATATATAGTAATATTAATATTTCTAGTTCATTGAATATTTCAGGTTTGTTCTGTCCATGAGCCAAAACAAAGTCAAAAGGAAGATAAAATTGTTTTATCTTTGAAAACAAAATTGAGGAAAAGATCGAAGAAGATATCACTAATTTATATGTTTATGTTTTAATCGACGCGGGTTAGGTACACATATTACTTTAAAATATGAGTTAAAAGTTAATGCGCAGACAATGTAAAAAATTTGTACATTGTCATCCAATAAAAATATTTTATTCTACCATATCATATCCATTACACCAAAAATTTTCTAATCTAGAAAACTCAAAATTTATATTGAGAGAGGGTTTTTGAGAGTTTTGAAGGGCTCACATAAATTTTTCAAATATTTTTTATGTTGTTATAATATTTTAAAAATTAAAAATATAATAATAATAATATTTTTTTTTGTCATTCTATACAAAAATTACTTTTTTAAAAATATCAAATACTTTTTTAAATCTTTTTAAAAATCATTTTCGTCAGTCTTTCCTTCCACTCCTTCCAATCTCTCAAACAAAACTTAAATTTTTTTTTTTGACATAAAATAAATGATATTCATTCATTCAAATCGATAGAGTACATCGTTGCAATACAAATTCAAAATCGCCAAAAACAAAAAGGATGAATCTGCGAACAAATCCACAGCATCCATGTTAATAGCATAAAACGGCAAATTGCATATGCCTACAAATATTAATGTATTGACTGTATTGAGATGTCCGAAATATTCATGCTTCCGGATCTGTAGCGTTGACGGCACCAAAGTCATTGATTGAATCTGCACTAGATCGAAACTAATCTTTCAACCTGAAACAAATGAACACCGCACAAAAACGGAAAAACAAAATACCCGCACAAAGACGAGAAATCAAAATACACCACAGAAATATTGAAAATCAAAACAAACGATGACCCACGAAATCACAAAAAAAGACAAAAAGAAAAGGTGTGAAAATTACTTATTTAAGTAATAGATAAACAAAAACGATTTAGAGGGGGTGATTTTGGATCAAAATTGATCTTAAATTACTTATTTAAATTATTTTTTGAAGTATCTAAATAATGTTATAAATAGTTCATCTATAAACACTTTGAATTTTTGAATTTTGGCGAATTATTTATTTCACCAAAAAATTAAATACATATTATTTAAGCAATAAAAACTCAAGATAAAAAATTAGGAAAAATATAGACTTAAAAATTTAATTTTAAACATTTTTATTGAAGAACTTTATGTAAACAATATGGCAAAAAATATTAAAATATATAAGTTATTCAATAACACATAGTAACTAAAAATGTTTGCAAGATAATTTTATAAATATTAAACAGTACAATTTTTTAATAAAGATAAAAAATAATATTTATAATTTTATAGAGACAAAAATATATTTAATTTTTTTAATCATTTATCCTTAAAAATATTCATTAATTCCTTTAATCATAAATACACAAATTGATGTAAAAAGATAATTGTTAAAAAGGAGGATTCTGCTCACAAAATTTTGAAATTTGTAAAAGTTAAAATAATTGTTATGAACAAATTATATATTATACTTTAACCTTTGTTGTAAAAAGTTCAATTCTTATAATTGGACAAGCTTTAGTTTTATACATTTATTATCACTTTGTATTTTTTTTAATTATTTCTCTTTAGAGAAAGGACTTGGAGATTCTAAACTTCACGTTAAAAAGGTGGTGACATTGACCATATAAAAGTTTTAAATTAATCTTGATATCATATACTATATATATGACATTTTCATATTCAAACAATTCACATTAAGATAAGTGTTGGATAATATTTTGTAGCTGGAATCGAAAGAGACATGAAGCTACATGACGAGCATAAGGTGTGAACAAACCAGACCAGTTACTGAAATATGATTGGTCGTTTTTGTAGACAAACAAGAAACCATTTCTGGTAAAGTAACAATAATTATTATAGTTGATTAAGGTGACAAATATTTAAGCCAAAAATGAGGTTGCATTGTCTCTAATAGAGAAATTTCTTGGCGCGTGCATGCAAGCTATAACCCAATCAAATTCAGGGAAAATACAAATAAACTTGTTCAATTACACGTGTTTTGATTAATTTTTGTTAATTAATTTAGAGTTATTTCTTGTGTTGTTGTTATTTATGAAAGCACAAAACTATAAACCGACCACCAAAGAAATCCAACATCTCACGTCTGAATCAGAAATTTACAAATATTAAGTCAATCATATCTATTTTATACTACCTCTAACTCGGTTTATTCTTTGTCTATGTAAAAGTAAATGGTGATACTTAAATTCCATCACAATCATGTAAATAGTATGAATAAATTATCAATTTAAATCAATGTAAAATCTAGACCGCTGGAGCTAGTCAAATTGGTCGAAAAATTAATTTAAGTTTCAATTGATTCATCGATTAAATCATTAATGATCAAATTGTTTATTAAGTAAATTAATAATATGAAATTAGATTTCATAGAAATGTCATACAGAATTATACGAGTCTGTTTGGTAAGACGAAAAAAAGAGCTTTTAGTTTTTAGCTTTTCAGCTCGTATTAATAAAAAAGCTCTGTTTGGTAACTCTATTTTAGCTTTTAGCTTGTAGTTTTTTTACTAGCTTGTAGCTTTTTTTTCAAAAGCTATTTGAAGTAGCTTTTGAGCTTGTAGCTTTTAGCTTGTGAGTTTTTCTTCCATTAATACCCTTATTATTTTAACTAAAATATATTATTACCCTCATTAATTAAAATGCCATTAATGTCATTTTGTATCTATCAGCTAATGAAACAGCTAATTTACCAAACAGTCACATTAGCTTATCAACTATCAGCTATCAGCTATCAGCTACCAGCTACCAGCTAAAAGCTATCAGCTATCAGCTAAAAGCTACCAGCTATCAGCTATCAGCTAGTTTTACCAAACAGAGCCGTAGTCCACAACTTAATAAAATAAACGTTTAATTACAATATTAGTCCCCTGTTTTATTCGATTTATTAAATTGGTTCCTCTATTTTAAATTTAAACAGTTTAGATCCTTATATTTTAAATTTAAACTGTTTTGGTTTTTCTATTTTAAATTTTAAGCAGTTTTGATCTCTCTTTCATACTTTTTCACTTAAAACTGTTGGATTTAAACATGTGACCGGGCGCCTTGTTTTATTTAAAAATAATAATAATAATAATATATCTGTTACCTCGAATTTAAATATAACCGACAAAAATATATGCTCGGGGTTTGAGGTTTGATTTCTAGCTCCTGCTATTTAATATTTTATAAGGAACCCAAAAGACGTCTTTTTTTTAGATTTTACGATGATATGTTAACTCGATTTTCTGTAAAATAGAGATAAAAACTCCCTAATTATTTATTATTTTTGCAACCGAAAAGGCGCCTTTATTTTTTATAGATTTTATGTCGGCTATGTTACCTCGGTTTTTTAGATTAACCGCGATAAACACTCTTTGTATTTTTTATTTCCTCAATGTCTACCTAATTAAACTTTTGAGCCCTAACGAAAGAACACTACTCCTCCAGTTTCGAAAGAACACTTCTTCTCCAAGGAGCCATAGTGAACGAAAAAACTCTCTCACCATTAATCTAAAAACTCTTCTTCGTAAAATGATATTATTGTTCTTGTTGTTGTTGTTGTTCTCCATTAATGTTGTTGTTGTTGGTCTTCTTCTTCTTCATTATTGTTGTTGTTATTGTTGTTCTTCTTCTTCATTATTGTTATTCTTATTGTTGTTGTTGTTGTTGAGAAGCTTTATTTTATAGATTGTAGTTGCATGAAAGTCAATAGATCAAGTAAAGAGTATGAGAATGGAGTGTTACAATTTCTTAATTTCGCGGAGAAAAAAAAACCTTCCTGACAATAAAGAGATTTTTTGGTGTGTCCTTGTATGAAGTGCTATAATACGAAGGAAAAAAAACATCTAAGGAATATTGTGTTCAATCATTGTGGTTGTGATGAAATTATTCAAAATTACACGAAATGGATATGTCATGGTGAAGGGACAAAAAAGAGACATATGTCGCATACAGTTGAATATGAAGATGATGAATTTATGATTGATAATCTAGAAGACATCATTCATGATATTGGAGTATATGCTTTCAAGAAAGCTAATATGGTATATACTTTGCGAAGAGACATGAAATGTGAGGGCAAAGATGAGTTTTCACGATGTCAAAACGTGTCACTCAAGTATGGATATACCTCCAATCAACATGTCAAAGAAGGAAACAAGAAGAAACACAAAAAATGGCAATTTTGGTGATGAGACATGTATAGGTCGACTCATACACATCCTAGGTTGACTAACAATGTTCAGAACTTGGCAATTTTGGAAATTTGGAAGGTTTAGGTCGACTCATGAAGACTTCAGGTCGACGCATGAAAAATTGTGTGAGTCTCGGGTCAGCTCAGGTCGACCCTTAGGTCGACTCACTCTGGGCTATTTGTTGGGACAGCATGCGTCGACCCATGGCCCTTTCAGGTCGACGCATGGTATTTTGTGAAAGCCTCTGGATGCCTCAGGTCAACCTTGAGGTCGACTCGTGAATGTCCTTAGGTCGACGCACACTTCTCATAGGTCGATGCATGGTTTCTTTTCCTCTATTTTTCTGATGCCCTGACTTAGCTCAGGCCAACCCTCTCAGATGCACAGGTCAACCTGTGTAACGCCCCGATTATTTAATTATTTATTTAATTAAATATTATTATTTTATTTTCAGAAGTTATTGGTTGAGAAGTATATTTTGGTGAATAAGTGACTAGGTCGGCAAATGGATTATTATATCGATGGAATATTATTAAAAGTGATGTATTGGTTATTTTGGGTTATTTATCTTATTGGGCCTAAATTGGTTTGTGTGGAATAATAAAGAGGAGGTGTTAAAGTCTAAGCCCAATTGAAAATGATAAAATTAGGGTTTTAGAGAATGAGAAGGGTAGTGTTATCATTTTGGGGAAAACAAGATGTGAAGAGAAGGAGACAAATCTTGGAGAAGAGGAACAAGCTTAAAGATTTTCATCCATAGTGCCAAATCGGAAGTGCAATCGGAGACCCATCAAGTTGCTTCAAATTGAATAAGGTAAGGGTGGGATTCTCTTCCTATAATGGGGCTTATGAACAATTGTATGTGGGGAATTAGGTGTGTAGATTTATTGCATTATCTTGTGTTGATTGTTGTTGTTCATAGAAAATTGATATTGGGAAATAATGTTGAAATGATGTGCGGAATAGAAATTGGATTTGGAAAATAAGGTTGCAATTCTATACGGACTGGAAATGATGAGGAGAATGAAGCAAAAATGAGAAGATGGGAGCCTCATGACGTCCGGCAGCCAGGACCATTGACGGTCGGCGTAGGACCTTGTCGGTCGACGTCTGTGTGTAGTAGAAGGGGCTGTCGAGCGGCATACCCCATCCAAAAGTCTAGTTTTCATGTTGTCCTATTGTAGGCTACTATTTTGTTTCTTTTTCATTGTTGTGCATTGAGCCATGATGCTTTTCTTTTTCATGCTACCCATGATGTGCTGTATCCATGATGTGTTGTGACATTGTTTTGCTTCTGTTTCACATTATGTTGTATTATTTATTTTCATGTTCCATACAGTTGCTTTATATATATATATATATATATATATATATATATATATATATATATATATATATATATATATATATATATATATATATATATATATATATATATATGGAGCATATCAAGTGAGAGCATTTTATAATGAGAGATGAGAGAAATAAATATTAACCATTGAATTTATCAAGAGAGAGAATGTTAATACATTAATGTGGCTATTAATTTCTCTCTCTTGATGAATCAAATGGTTGATATTTATTCCTCTCATCTCTCATTTAAAAATGCTCTCACTTGATATGCACTATATATATATATATATATATATATATATATATATATATATATATATATATATATATATATATATATATATATATATATATATATATATGGAAAGTAAGTATGATTAGGAAATAAAATATTATGAAAATGAAACAAGACAATGAGATGAAATAGAATTGAAAGGGTAGAAAATAAATTGTGAACGGTAGCAATAGTAGACTAAAATGTCTTGTTAACGGTAGATGCAAGAATTGGAAATGGAATAGTGAATTGAAATTAATATAGTGTAATGTTAATTGGTTGATTAATTTATAGTTGAATTAATTGCAATGAGTCTATTTGTTTGGAATATACCTGGACTTGGATCAATTATTCGATTTGTCGGTAGGTAACGGTATCTTGAGAATTTAACCGAACGAATCAAATAACCGGTAAAGAATAGAATTGTATCCGACTTAACCGGTTGAGCTGTGTTTTTAGTGACTTGGAAGTATAACCCGAAAATTCGTAAAGTCGTGAATATTAAGGATTTAACCAGAAATTAGATAACCGGTAATGACGCAGGATATATCTGATTAATTAGAGAATATTAGGTGAATAATTTTGGTTAGTTGATAGTGGATTAGTGAGTTACTTAAAAGACTAATTTATAGAGAATGATGAGACTAATTTGAATTGACTTAATGTGTCTATTTGTTGTGATATACCTGAACATGATGATGTTATGATGATTTTGTTAATATGAGTGAAGTTGTATATTGGCAACGAGGAGGAAGAGCCAAATGAATATTCGAAGCAAAGTACACGGTGTGGTTTTCTAATGTGTCCTAGTGCGAAAATCAGATAAAATGTGACACATGTTTGTCGACTATTTAGAATTAAATTGAATATGCCCAAAGGATATGTGTGTCTATTACCAAACATAGACGAGCTTGTTGATAGTTCTTATGGGTTCAGTTCAAGTTTTGTATCTTACATTGATGCACACTTCAGTTATAACCAAATCACAATGGATTCCTTCGAGAGTAGCAAAATAAAATTCATGATCGATGTGGGGAATTTTAGTTGCAAGTGTGTATAAATACATGAACATGACTTAGGGTATGTTTGGATTGGTGGTATGAGATGGAATGAAATGAAGTGGTGATTAATAAAATTCTATTGTTTGGATTTTCAAATAATTGATGGAATGAAATGGAACATGATGTGATCCATTCCATCTCATTCAATCCAATTCCTCATTTTTTGTATTCCATTAAATTTGTGGTGTATACGATGGAATGAGGTATTTTTAATAAAATAACCAAACAATAGAGTAAAATTTATATTTCATTCCACTCCGCTACCATAAATTTCATTATGCTCTACTCCATTATTCAAATATAGTGTTAGAGTCATGTTTATATGAATGAGACGGTTATAACTGTTTTTGGATAGTTTAGCGTAAACTGAATGAGAACGTTAGATGGAGATCAATGATTACGATGAATGAAGCTCCTATGCGATATCTAGGAACAAAAATCCATATATGTGTCAATAATTGACGCTCACTTTTTCAATTGGACTTATAAATTCAGCCGATTTAATTACATCTCTAGTCAACCCAAAACAAATATCATTCTATCTTATATATCTATAGAAAATAGCCACATAGCAATTAAATAGTAATTAAAGTGCGACCGCATGGATGGTGATATTTTAGCTCTATCTAATAAAATGTAGGTCCCTTAACAACCTTCTTATTAACTCAAAGGGAAATGACAAAGTGTGTGAAGGTGTATAGAATTGTGTCTCCAAGTGAGCATTTAAATGGGTAAGCCCGTCCCCAAGAAAAGGTACCCTTGATTTTAGGCCAAGCTAGCTGTGCTAAGATCCAACTACCACGGTGCACACAAAGTTTAAGCCGTTTTCTTTATTTCATAATATTCCTTGCACCATAGTCAACATATTGAAATATGAGATTTCATGATGATGAGAACTATTGAAATATAAGTATGTTGTTTTTCCTAATAGGCACATATATATATTCTGGTTTTATTGTCTTTTAGTTAGAGAGATTAATTCAAGGAGCCTTACAGCCATGATACAACATAAGTCCATGGACTTACATTGCAAACCATCTGTCAAGCCCATAAAATAAAATATGAAGCAGCTGTAAAGGAAATTAAGCATCTGATATTTGGCACTGTGGTCTATGACAGCTTGTCCTAAGAAAAATTCCTAAGGCATATATTTAGGGGAACTTTTTGTGGTATGGTATCTAGACAAATTGAAGTGTTTCGGCACAATTGTATTATTTTTTATAACCAACTAGTAGAAGACCCGTGCGTCCGCACGGGTAATTTAAATCTTAAGATGCATAATGTATTACAAACGCATAAAAAGAAATTTAAAAACTCGAATAAGAAATGTTAAATTAAGATTCATAAAACATAATATAGATGTAATAAAGCTATATATTGTAGTTATTTTAAAAAAAGAATAAGTTGGAAATGCAATAGGCAAAAAGTCTTCAAAAGAACTTCGATTGTATATGACATCTTAGATTGAAGTGTACCAAAGAAATCTAAAAAGAATAGAAAATAAAAAATTAGAAAAATTAATATTGAATGAAAGTGTTATTGAGAAATTAAACATGAAGTAATAGATATATGAAATAGTTCAAAGCAAAAACAATGTTTGGATTATTTAAAGGGTTAAAATTGTAGACAACAATGTATATTTATTGGGATAAACAAATATGAATATAGTGTGAATGAGAAAATACATTTATGATTCTATGGTTAATACTTAGAAGTGTTATTGCTTAAAATAAAAAAGATATTAGGGTGATAGCGACCCATGAAAGTAGTGAGTTTCAATGATAAAATTCACATAAGAAAGATATTATAGTAGTACTGACCCATAAAAATAGTGAATGTCCGAATAAAAATGAATTAATGTCCAAAAAAAGGTATTATATAGTGGTAGTGACCCGTGCATTCGCACGACTAAATCAAATATTAAGATGAATAATGTATTATAAACTCAATAAAGTTTACTTTCAATTCAAGTGTATCATAATGTTCGTTTGATTAATATTTATTATAAACTAAAAAATACTATAATGTTTTAGACATGACGTGTGAATATCACAATGAAAAATTATAATTATATGAAATCATATTAAACATTACTAATTAATATTAAATTAATAATGCAAATTTGTTATGTATTTTTGTTCAACTTTTATCCAATGTCCATCATATATGCACACGGTCCATCATATATGCACACGGTGTATTCTTGTTCAACTTGTAAAAATTTATTTCCATTCACACACAGCAAGAATTTCCAGATTGTACATCAAGAATTGTGTGGTTAAAACTCTTGGAAGCACTTTCAGACTTTCTACATTTTTAGAAGCTTGTTTTGGGCCGCATTGCCCTGCTTGCTTTAAGGATGATAAGTTGTGAGCACTTTCATCATTGAACTCTATAGCAAGTTTAATCTTCTATATGCTATTAATACTTCCAAAGAACTAATCTCTGAGAATGATTAAGTTATTTGTTAATTCATTATGAGGATAGTTAAAATGCTTCATAAAAGGAATTATAAGGTAATACCCAACAAATCTAAAGATACATAACCAAGCTAATTCCTTACTAAATCACAAATAGATAAATTACCACCACAAGAAATTTCCTCGTTGCAACAAAATTGGTAATTATGGAGAAAAGTTGAGAAAAATCAACACAATACACAACCACTTGCTAGAAACAAAGATGTGCAACATATACTAAAAACTATCAAACCATTTTCAGTTGGGATATGAGTTAGGAAATCTACCTAATTTGAAACTAATTAACATATACTGAAACTATCAAACAATTTTCTTATCCCTCTTATTTTAACCCCTCCACAAAAGTATCTAGCATACCTCATCAATTGATAGTGACTCCTAAGAATGCGAAGTCAATTGATTCTGATTAAAGATTGGCTCTGACAGTAGCACATCAAGGTTATATGCCTCCAACTAAGAAAAAGGAAAAGGAAAACCAGGAAGTGAGGATGGAGAGGGTTATGAGAAGAATAAACGGTCCCTGAATCAAATGTAATACCTCAATGAAATTCGAAAAATTATGAACGGAAGCATTCTTTATAGTTTGCTCATATTCAGACATAGTTGACATGGCTACCTGATTATCAACAACAATATCATAATATCTTAAATCCATATGCATCTTATCATATACTTGATTATCATCGCTGATTCCCAAGAACGAACCAACTTGTTTATATGGAAGCACGCAAAAATTTAAGATGTTTTCTTTGGAGAAAGCATAAAACACTTTCATACCAACATTGAGTAGTAATAAAGATCAGTCACTCACTTCGGATTTTGCAAACGAACTTAACATGTCATTCAGATCTTGGATCTGATATACCTCTTTCTTTTAGGTTCTCAAACACTCCATTTTTAAAGATTAAAATATAACAAATAAAATAATCAAAATAATCAGTATGGATGTGCAAAGAAAAACTACCTTTATGCGCAGAACAATTAGTGTCAATATGAACAAATGAGTTGTAGCTTCAATATTTGAAAGCAATTTATCAGGAAGGTTGGCCTGAATCTAAAAGGCAGAAAGAGGTTGGCCCATTTGATCTTCACATAGCTTCATAACATATGGTTCATAAAATCCAATTCAATATGAAAATATGCAAAGATGTATTGAGCAGTATGTCTTAGTCATATTTCAAATATATCATTGGCATGTCTGCAATTGCAGATTATAATCAACAAAATATAGCCATTGTAAAACTCTAGTGCATGTGCAATACTACAAAATGTTTAAATAAAAGAAGTGAATATTGAATAGATGATGAAATCACAATATAAATACGAGAGAAGAGACAAAATATGAACATATCAACAATAGATATAGACAAGTTATAACATTACCAACTAAATTACCACTGCTACATGTGCAACTTTCTCGTCAGCAATTCTAGCCACAATTTTAGATGTCCTATTATCTCCAAAGCCAACTAATTTTTGCACCAAACGTGCCAAGCATCAAGTCCTCTAGCCTCCTAATTTCACCTTCAGCATCAAAAACCTCCTTTCAGTTAGTTCCATCTTTGCGGCACGGAAAAATAAAAGTTGGAGAATATTGTTACCTGGAAAGAAGCTTATCTAGCACTTCACCTTCTTTGCATAATCTGTATAGCATAAGATATAGTAGCATATTAGCTCCGAATTGATTGACACAATTAGCAATTGTCATTATTCTACTTAATTAATACAATGTCTCCAAACAACCAATATTAAATATATTTCTTTGGAAGTATACTCTAGCTACAAGGAAAGTCGCTAATTTAAACAAAAAATAACACTTGTTGAACTTGGGAATTATATTATTAAATCTAAGTTCAGGTTTGGTTATATGCCATGTCGATATTTCATGAGTTTCTATGCACTATGAAGGTGACGTTACTGAAGCGGCAAATTGAAGCTTCATTCAAACTCACAGTTGCATAGTGACTTTATGAGTTTTAAAACACGGGCGAACTTTTCAGCAGCATTGAACCATAAAGGTACAAGTAAAGTTGTGACAAAAAATATATGGATAATAAGAACCTACTACATAACAACATAAACATTTTCATCACCTTCATAGGCTTCATAGAATCATACCAGATTCATATGACCAGTCATAGCTCGCAATATCTTCACTTCTCTTATATCCAAAACGCTGAGAACTTACATACCTCTCTTAAAATCTAAAACGCTGAGAACTCCAACAAACTGTCCCTTTCCCTGTAAATTATCAAAGATATAAACACTGACTTGTACCTGATGAAAATGGTGAACAACCAGAATAGTTAAACAACCAGAATAGTGAACAACCAGAATAATGAAAACAATGAAACATAGAGGTCAACGAAATGAAAATAGAATTAATCTGGAAAAGGATTCAACATACCGTTTTCAAGCTTTTGTCTGGAGATGAAAATCGCAGGTGATGAACAAAAATCACAAGTGATAAACAGTGAGTTATGAAAATAACATTGAAGCTGAGGTTGGTGAAAGGAGTAGAAATATTTATGGAAAAGTAAAGCTTCACACAATTGATCCGGGCTGGAAAGGAAAAGGAAAAGGAAGGAAAGAGAGATGGTGACGGCGGAAAAATTAGATCTAGGGTTTGTGTTTAAGGGAAAGAGGGAAGAAAGAGGGAAAAACTTTTGAAATTATTAGGTGCCACTTGGATGAAAGGAGGTATTTGATTGGTTAGTACAATTTTATTTAGTAAATTACGAAAAAAGATATTTTGTAGTGTAAATGAAATTTGAGTTAAAGGGTAATATAGGGTGTTTGGTGGCATGTTTTATTGATAGGTAGGTAGTTGATAAGTCAATAATTTTTTAATAATAAAAGGTCTTGTTTGGTTTCATTTCAAGACATGGCTGTGTTTTTTCTTTTAAAAAGAAATAGCAGGAAAATTCATTCACTAAATATTAAGAAATAAAAAAGTGCAGATTCGGGCATGTAATCTAAAATATTAGATAGATATATAAGTCTATCATTTGTTATCATTAATTAGTACGTGCATGCCTTTGTACGTTGTTAAAGAGGATAAGTGATTTGATTATAGGCCAACTTGCAGATCCAAGAGGATATTGGGCCAAAGGAATGGAATCAGCCCAAGTTAAGGCTTTCCTTCAGAGAATTTATATGTGATCCATTTTAATATGGCACCCATGTTGTAAATTATTAATAATAACTAATCACCATGAGTATATTTTAAAATGACAAGAAAATATGCATGTGAAGTTTGAATTATGAATATGAAAATAGGCAATATTTCATGAAGTGTTGCAGTAGGCAGTTTAAATTTTAAATTCGTAAATATGTAATACTTCGTGAAGTGTTGCAGAATGTGAAACAGTACAACCTTTAAAAACAAATGTTGTAGGTGAAATAGTGAAACGTAATGCTACTGCAGGCGAAACAATGCAAAAGTATTGCTGAAAATGTGTGTTTCATCAAGGGATGCAACCTTATGAAACAACACTAGTTTGCCCTATAAATTAAGCATTCTGGATTCAGAAAAATACATTTAGAAAATCATATACTCTTCACCATAAATTTCGGACACTTTTCGATACATTCGAGTTTTCGTCGGTCTTATGAAAACTCGATAAAAGACTTAATTATCTTAGGTATTCCTGCAATTCAACTCTAAGACGTATTTGAGAGTGCTTGAAATGCTTATAAAAAAATGATTATGTTTACAATTCTAACCTCGATCCAATATATTCATAACAATTTTCTAACAACCCCAACGCAAACAAAGAAATTACTAAAATATTATTCTCTTAAACAAAAAGAAAAAAAGTTAAACATTTTTGGATCTTTTAAAAAACTTAGTAACATTTTGGATTTGTGTGGAATTGTCTATATATACACAAGAAAAAATTTGTTTTTTTTGGTATTATAAGTTTATACTAGATTTCATTCAAATTATAAAACAATTCAATATAAATGCATTAAATGTATGTAATTATAATGGATTTGTAAAATACTTAGTGTCAAATATTTTGTATCACGTTGTATTTTTTAACAAAATCAGTATAAATGTATAAAGTTATATCGAATTTGTTAATTTATCTTGTATAAATGCATGAATTTATATTGATTTTATATATATATATATATATATATATATATATATATATATATATATATATATATATATATATATATATATATATATATATATATATATATATATATATATATAGTGTAAATGCAAGGTTTATACCATATTTATAAATATATCCACCGCAAATGCATGGGTTTATAAGTGATTTATTAATATATCTGGTGTAATTGTATACGAAACCAAATCATTCTGAAAATCTGGTAGTTGTAGAGGTAACACTCGATTCTTACAAAATCCATTAGGAAAAGTTTTTTTTAATCGTTTGATTTAGTTTGTTTATAATGAGAAGAAGAGGAAGAGATGGTAACATCATACCTAGATTAAGTGATAGACTTGGTAGTATTGTTAGAGAGAGTTTGGACCGCATTGAAGGTTCGTACTCAAGGTCTGAAGATGAAGAAATTATCGGCATTGCAGATGTCAAAGGAGGTTAAAAGATTGGTAGATGCTATTGGTCTACTAACGCTAGTGGGTTATTCGCTCCTGATGTTTGACGTTCCATTTTTATCAGATTTTGTTGAGCAATTACATAAGAAGATATCTAAGTTTCATCTTCTATTTAGTGAGATGACGATTACCTTGAGCAATGTCTCCATCTTATTACATCTCCCACTTGTAGGTAACTTTCTCACCCATCTAATGATGGCCATCGAGATTGTAACTATGAGTGAAGAGACATGTGTGGGGTGCCATTTCAATTTAAAAGGAGTTTTGGAAGATTCAAGGTAGTATAGAAAGAAACTAGATTCATCTTAAATCTCAATAGGATAAAATAGGGGAGGAAGATTGAAGGGAGAAGTGTTGCTCGACGAATCGCTGCAGATGTTGTTCAAACTCTTTTCTTTTGGGATTTAACTGTAAAGCTACGATGAGTAAGCGTAGCTAATTCTCTTTTGTTGGTGGTTAGGTATAAGCATCATTATACTCGTATATTAATTATGGTCATGGCATTTTATGTAATTCTACTTAAGCTTTAATATTGATGATTCTTTGATCTTAATTCTTATTTTGGATTAGCTACCTAAAATATGTTTTCATGGTATGACTTGACATACGAGAGGTGTTGGTAATTACTAGATCCAAGTCTTCATATGTTGGATGCTAATGTCTAGACATAGATTTAGGTCTGCACTCACATGAATGATATTGGTGAAATGAACCATTAATATATGCCTTCACTGTTGAAAGTTAATGTTGTTGTATTGGTTAATATGGAGAGAGACCGTTTATCAAATAATACAACTGGTCTCACATTGTTGACTCAGAGATGAGCTATGATGAAAGCAACAGGAGGGAATATTAATAGTTGAAAAGAAAAGCATATTACTAACCAATTTTACATGAGGATAAAGATGATTAAATTTAAACCCAACAAGTTTTCTCACTGTTAACACCGAAATCTCAATTTATTTTCTGTCATTTCATTTTTACAAATAAATAACATTAAACAAATCTTTTTCTTAGAATCATATAAATTATTGGACGGTCTATAAAACAGAATCAGTCCTTGTGGATACGATAATTTACATACTCACATTTGTTCTTCAACAAAAGGTGTCGTTGTCGGGGACTAGAGTTAGTTTTATAAAAGACATTGTGATAGTTTTTATCATTTTAAGTTTTATGTTTATATTAGTCAATATTTGTGCATATTTTGTTTATAGTCTCTAACCTACTAATTGTATTAGCTAGTTATGTGATTACTTGTTTATGTGAGGTAAAGATTTGAGATAACTACTTAAGTTTGATACTGAAATCAAAAGAACTACACGCAGAAACAACAGTAAGAACGTAAAGAAAAAGTTGCCAGACAAGTTGTAAGATCTATAAGAGTCTTCTGTTTCAAAGCAAGAAACCATATGAAGCAAATTTTGTAATAGAAAATGACACAGTCAATCAAGTAATAAGGATTAGAAAAATACTTGTTGATTTACATATGGAGAAAAGTCAAACAAATGTAGATTTTGGTTGATAATCTAGCAGCAATTTCCATTTCAAAGGTTCATGTTTTCCATGGAAAAACTAAACACTTCGTAATCAAGTTATATCACTTGTAAGAATAGAAAAAGTTTGGTGAGATCAAACTGATTTACATGAAGACCAGTTATCAAGTGGGTGACGTGTTATCAAAAACCATTTTGCTTCTAGGTTTCACAGTCATAGTACCCCGTAGACCTAGAATGGACATAATTGAATTCAATAGCCTAACAATTGAGGACAGGAAGAGTTTGGAGGAGCCATATTCAAAGGATGAGATTAACGCAGTGATATTTGGTTGTGATGGAGATAGAAGCCCAGGGCTTGATGGGTTTAACATGGACTTTCTGAAAAATGCTAGGAAATTATTGGTTAGGAGGTGATTAGTATCATTCAAGAGTTTCATAAAGTAGAAAAACTTCCAAGAGCAATGACTTCATATTTTTTAGTTGTGGCCCCTAAAAATGAGAATCCTCAAGGGTTGGAAGAGTATAGGCTTATTTTTTTTAATAGGTTGTATGTACAATGTGATTTCTAAGATTCTAGCTTCAAGACTTAGGAGGGTGATAGGGAAGTTAGTATCAAGTAATCAAACATCATTTAATCTTGGGGGACAAATTCTAGATAGTGTGTTGGTGACAAATGGAATAGATTTTTCCAAAAGAGAAAAAAAATTATTTGTTGTTTAAAGTGGATTTTGCACAGGCATATGAGTGTGTAGAATGGGACTATTTGAGATGTATGTTGGGAAAAGTGGGAATTGGTGAGAAATGGATGCAGTGTTGGAAGCTAGAGTATTTACTAGGTGTATGCCAATACTAGTAATTGTATTTCAACTTAAGAATTCCAAGTCAAAAGATAGTTGAGACAGGGAGACCCACTGTCTCCATACTTGTTCTTAATTTCAACTAAAGGGCTTGCAGGGATGGTCAGGAAAACTATTAATGAAGGTATGTTTAGATGTTTTAAAGTAAATGACTTAGTTCCTTATAGTTTATTATAGTTTGAAAGACCGGTCCAATCAATTCAGGGGTCCTGTTTTAATTTAAGAAATGGCCTAAAAAATTTTTAAAAACAAAATTAATTTTAATAATTAAAAACAACACATCAAAAATACAATTGTATATTAACCAAATAAAACACTAAAAAATTCAAAGTATTGTTTAAATTATAAATTTTATGTTTTAGTATTTTTATTTATTTTTAATACTTTTATCTATTTATAAAATAAAACAATTGGGCCCCCTAAAATTTGAGCTCTGGTGCTGTAGCGCACCCTGCACTTGTGCAGGGTCGGGCCTGATTGAAGATGACACAATCCTAGTTGGTGAAGGGTCTTGAAAAAATATACTAAGAGGCTTTGAAAATGGTATCGCGCTTGAGAATTAACAAGTAGAAAAGTAAATTATATGTACTAGATTTTAGTTCACAATTTTTACAAGCTGCTTCTCATTTTCTGTCCTGTAAGATAGATAGGATACTATTCAAACTCCTATGGATAACAGTTTGAGGAAATCCAAGGAGACTTGAGTTTTGGAGGCCTATGATCAATATATTAAAATCCAAACTTTTTACTTGGAAAGAAAGCCTACTATCTATGGGAGGGAGAGTCACAATGATAAATTTAATTCTTAAAAATATTTTTGTCTATCATATCTCCTTTTGTAAAGCACCAGTGAAGGTTATTCAGGAAATTATTTGCATTTAAAGAAATTTCTTGTGACAATGTTCTGCTAAGAAGAGGGGTATTGCATGGATTAGTTGGGATTCTATTTGTAAGTCTAAATTAGAGGGAGGACTTCGAATCAAAGATGTGTCTAATTTCAATAAGGCTCTTATAAGTAAATGGTTGTGGAGGTTTCTCAAGGAACATGGAGCAATTTGGGTGGATGCATGAGAGATATGATAATAAAGTGTAATAAAGTGAATTTCATTTTATCACAAATTTAATCTTTCTTATTTAGACAATTCATTTGACGTGGAAAATCCGCTTTGAATGGATTTGGATATGAGTTTGGGTTTTCCTCGATTATAAAATATGGGGACGCGTCGGATAATGGGGACACTAGTACCCACCCCGAACCCAACCCTGAATCTGCCCTGCTTATTTCAATATGTACATTATTATTTAGTTTTGATAATTTAGAATATTAAATATGTTACTAATGATTTGATATTTTGATATGTATTTATTATTTAAAATATTTGAAATGTATGTATTAAATTTTTTGAAATTATTTTATTTTAACATTTATAATGAAATTTTATTTTGGAAAAAAATAAGTATTTATATTAAAAAAAATTGATTTCACTAAATGAATGGTGGCGGGGCAGGGATACCTGAACCTAACCCAAAATCGTTTGGATAGGTTTGAGTTTTAATTCTCCATCCCCGTTTTGATTCAGGACGAGGAACAGGGTTTGTTTAGGGATTTGAATTTGGGTTTAGGGGAGGTAATAACCGTCCCCGACCCGCCCCATTGTCATGCCTACTTTCATACCTTAAAGCTTACCCATGTACTTCTTTGCCCCACCGTCATCTTCTCGAACCTAGGTAATTAAAGTACGAAAGTTCATGAGCTGGAAGCAACTCAAAATCTGGATCACCTCTTGTTCTAGGGGAGAAAGGATGCTAGAGTATATACCTTTGATGAGCTAAAGATTCATTATCCCTTATAAAGGGAAACGATGGGGCACTTGTCGCCCCTATGGTTACCATATAGGCGATATCCCGCCCTCTGACTCGTACAAATCCATCTTTCCAATCTTTGTAAGGCTTCGTGCAGAGTTTAAATAAACGCCTACCTGACAAAGAGTGCGAAGTTATCCAGCCACATATGGGTAAGATCTCTTCGACACAGAAAGAAAGAAATACCTAGAAAGTTGGCGAGACGCCCAGATTACAACAGATAATCTCGAAAGCCCTAAGAATGCTCCACATGTTAGGTGTGATCTAAGAAGGTGTGACATTAATGGTCATCAGGAAGTACGCCTCAAAAGGCATAAAAAGAATTAGAACCCCATTTCATGAATAACGAGAAGATGCAAATAAAAATAAGAAGTGGATGAACCTCTTATGGTGATCATGTTGGCTCTTTGCATTTCTGTACAGGACTCAAGGATCATGTCCTCTTCGTGCCTTGAACTGGAAAATTCAATAACCTGAGGAACCTTTTGATCATGTAAGAACTTGAATATAGAGAAACAATGTCTCGCACGTGAACATATTTGGCTTTCATCCTAACCATCGGTTTCCAATAAAAGGGGAGAAGCTAAAAAAACAACAGTGCTTGTATCCTTGGGAGAATGAAGAACCCAGTAATCTCTTCTTCCTATCAGAACCTAAAAAAGCCCTCCTATTTCTATAAATTTTCTCCAAGTAAATAAAATGGAAGTTCTAAAAGGGAGGGAAAGGGAAAAGGTTTTCTTGGAAAATGTAGCAGGGCCCTTTATAGAAATAAAAAAACCAATAGTACAAGTAACATACTCGCTTAATCAAGTAACTGTTGTAGGGAACAAAAGGGTTTTCCATATGCTAAGTACATGTGTACGGAAAGAGGCTAGACCGGTTTTCCCCAAGAAAATCATCATGAGTTGCATTAAATTCCACAAACGCTCCTTTCTCACTAAATGATCAACCTTTCATAATTTACTGACATTTTAACATCTATGAGGTCATTGGATTAATGATGGACACATAAGATACTCATGGGATACTTGACAAGTGGGTGATAACTCACCGTCATCTGAGGGAATCACCTCTAATTGAGGGACTCGCCTCTAAATGAGAAACTCGCCTCTGACTGAGGGACTCGCCCCAACCACATAGTTCAACCAAAGGAAACGGGAAGCTTAAAACATTTCACCCTTTACAAGCCCTTGTGCTTAAGGGGCTGTATAGTGATATATTTATGAGAGAATCCAAATGGGGCGGCTTATGTCCCTCACTGGGTGCCTGCCGCATGACACTTCTCCCGGAGTGTAACCATTTTGTGGTAGGGGGCTCGCCCTAAGAAAAAACATGGATAATAATGCTTATCCTACCCATAACTGCATGTGCAAAGTAATGCCCAGTACTCCCTAGGAAATAGGTAGTAAACAAATCCCCTCAGTCAAGAGGGGCAGTTACCAATTATTAGGAGTTCCTTGAACCCTAGACCCATAGGTATCTATAATTCTCTCTATCTTAGGGTTAAGGGGGATAAATCGTAACACACGTGATATACCCCCCTAAAGTTACATAGCTTCTCACCTCATGTGAGTTTCCCTCATCATCATGGACACCAACAAACAGGGTCTCTCACCACCGTGAGCAAGCTCTAATCCTCAGAAAATCACTAAGGCTTCTGGTCACCCTACCAAGCATAGGGGTGTCGCGTTTTTTGTACTTTTTGACAAGTACGGTCACTAACCTTGATAGTTCCACTTCAATAATATATACATTTTAATTCATATATGAGTGCTTATGGATAATACTCTAACCGTGGATGAGAGTATAACATCATTTAGTAGATGACCTTCAAAAGCTTACTACAAGTGGGATGTCTAACCGATGGAAGAGAATATAGGAAATAAGCTTAGGGATTGTTTGCTACTAGAGGAAAACTAATGAAAGAGGAAAAGAGGGGAAAGTCTAGATCTCCTATGAAAAAGAACATGTTTTTAATTTGGCGAAATTCGGCATTCAAGCAAATTGTCCGAATAATAGGGCATTATTTAACAAGAAAACCAACAATGCCAACAACTCCAAAGTCAAACAACAAGATTTTCTAATGGGCGAGTTATGTATCGAATGATAAGGATAATTGTTTCTCAATTTTAAAGAAAGATCGTAATATTTTCAGTAATTGGATGCTTGATTCAAGAGCCTCACACCATAAGTGCTTAAATAGGAAGGGGTTAACAACCTAGCAAATTTTAGATGATAGAATTGTTTTGTTAGGGAACAACCATTCATGTAAGATTATGAGGCATGGTTCAATAAGAATCAAGATATATGTTAGAACGGTAAAAATTCTAATAGATGTAGTACATGTTCCAAATTTCATTTAAAAAAAAAAACCCTTATCTCTCTCAGTGCTATAGAGAAAATTGGTTGCAAAATAGTTATGAAAAACATATTTTAAAAGTTATATGTGGTTTGTTGTTTGTGATGAAGAGAACTCATCATAAAAAAATTTATCCTCTTATTGGCAAAATTGTCACAGAAGATTTTTCGGTTGGATTAGTGAAATTAAAGATCAAGCTCAACGCACGAGGATTTGACATATGTTTCTGGGGTATATGTAAAAAAAAAAAAAGTTTGTCACTAGTTAGATGAGAAAGGCTTGTTGAAAAGCATGAAGAAGCCATACAAGAAACTTTGTTAACATTGTGTGTATATGACAAAGCACAAAACTTAAAGTTCTCTACAAGTCAGCATAGAAGCAGAGATTTGTTAGACTGAGAACATATTAGACCATGTACAATGGTTACATTATTCAACACCCTACTTTTTCACTTTTTATCTTTCACATCATCTTCTCTCTCTTCCACCTAATAATTCAACACCTATTCAATTTTTTTTCACTACAATGGTTTTGTTTAATAAAATTCAACACCCTACCCCACATCATATTCTTATTTTCTTTTAAAGTTTTGTTTTTATGATTATATATTAATATCTATTATCAATTAAAAGTGAATTTTTTTTTATGAGTCCAAATCAAATGAACCAAGTCTCTATTTATAGAGGAAAAAAAATAATGAATTTTGATAAAAATAAAAATAAATAAAAAATTTATTTACTATGAAATAATTAATTTTAAATGATTAAAAGAAAATAAAATCTAAATAATCACAACAACCAATAAAATTGTGTAAAGTGTTGCATGTGGCCCCACTTTTTTCTCATTCTGTTGAATCTTTTCAACACCAATTAATCCACATCACATTAAACACCTCATTCAACAAACCAGTGTAGACATTCAACTATTGAATAATTTTTTCAACACCCCTATTGTAAATGGTCTTAAGGGTAGCAAAATAAGTCAGACTTGCTCATTTAGCACGTCATTTTTGATAACTCGAGACAAAAAATTTGGTCTGCACGATCTACTTTTCGTACCCTCCTCCGCTCCATTTTGTAGCAGGGGTTTTCTCCACTTTAAAGCTTTATGGATGAGGCCCGGTTCTGGAAAAATTAATTTTAATATTATTAGCAAGTACACAAATAGGAAAAATTAAGGTTTATCACCATACTTTTAATAAACTAATATATTAAAAAAAAAAAAATTATTTGTGTACTTGCTATATCGTGATAAATTTACACATAATAATTCAAAAATAATATTTGATAGTAATTTATTTGATCAGTTAATAGTTATTGGAAGTTGTAGGAATAAATTGCATTAGTTAGAGAAAAAAATGAATTAATTATAGGACGATGAGGGATAATTGTAGCTTCCTTTGATATGTACCATTACCAACTGATTAAATAAAATTAATAGGAGTCAATTAAGACGTCCACACACTTTTTTAACTTTAAATACCTCTTATTTGATTTTGATTGTCAAAGAGATATCCTACTACTAGATTGAAACACTAAAGTAGGGATATAAATGAATATTCATGAAGACAGATATTATGATATCTGTATCTGCTATGTTTGATAAAAAAATGATATTTATATTTGTCTCATATCCGTGTGGACATCCATTAAACGGGTAATTTACAAGTTTTAAGATACACCTTTTCTTTTTGTCTTTTTTGTGATTTCGTGGGTCATCGTTTGTTTTGATTTCCCATATTTCTGTGGTGTATTTTGATTTCTCGTCTTTGTGCGGGTATTTTGTTTTTCCGTTTTTGTGCGGTGTTCATTTGTTTCAGGTTGAAATATTAGTTTCGATCTAGTGCAGATTCAATCAATGACTTTGGTGCCGTCAACGCTACAGATTCGGAAGCATGAATATTTCGAACATCTCAATACAGTCAATACATTAATATTTGTAGGCATATGCAATTTGCCGTTTTATGCTATTAACATGGATGTTGTGGATTTGTTCGCAGATTCATCCTTTTTGTTTTTGGCGATTTTGAATTTGTATTGCAACGATGTACTCTATCGATTTGAATGAATGAATATCATTTATTTTGTCAAAAAAAAGATACCTGCAGATATTTACAGATATTTATAATAACATTTTTTCTAAAAAAAAAATTGAAAAAAAATATTTTCATGTTCTTTTAAAGACACAAAATATTATTAATACAAAACATCTATCCAATTCTCTCTCAATTTAACAACAAAATTTCAATTCATTAGTTTCCTTCTTTTTCACCAAAACATAATAACATGAAAACATAATACTTATGCATTTTATTTTTAACCAAAACAAATAAAAGATATTGTGATGGTGAGTTATTGTGGAAGAACGAACGGATGAGAAGTAGGAAGACACTAATTGGATAGATGAAAGACGGTATTAGTTGGTTGAATGGTGAAATAGTTGATGTGAGGTGTATGAAATATTGAAGAAGCTTAAATATGAAATAGCCAAATAAATTTTTAATAGTATGTGAAATATTTTTCAAAGAAAATGTCAAAAATTAATATAAGATTAATTTTTTTAAAAGATGAAAAGACAAATTATAATATAGTTAAATAATCTTTATAATTTATTAACATATACGATATCCGCGGATATAAGTATTAAACGTGCATCCATATCCATTAACAAATAAGTATTTAAATATTCATGTATTTTATATGAGGATATCCATTAAATTATCCACTCCATATCTGTGATGGATTTTTTCCACAAATATCTGCGGTTACGAATTTTTTAGCCCCATAAAGTTTATCTCCTAAGTATTCCATTTCTAGTTATACAACACATTATTTGTGGCCAACAAATACCACACCATAAAATCATAATTTTGAATGTAGTAGATTCATTTTGCATTTACTAGTAACATTTACAAATCATACTAATATTTTCAGAAATAAATTTAAAGTCAATAAAATTATAATTAAAAATCATTTACTCATCAATCATCATGAAGGAGGCTCTGAACAAGTGAGGATCCTCTCCATTTGTTCTTTCCATGGAGTTGAGATCTTTTTCATTCCTTCACAGAAATGGAGAGTACCATTACTAAAGTTTGGGAGTACAAAACATTTATATTATTGAAAAATATGACATATATTTTACATATTTGAATTTTTATACATAAAAAACTTTAGTAATGGCACTCTCAATTTCTTTGAAGAAATAGAGATGATCTCACTTCGTTTTAAAGACATTTGTATTGTATAAAAAATAAATTGATATATCAATTATCACATTATTACATTTATATTCTTAAAACTTTAGTAATGCACAAAATGGAGAAGGAAGAAAATAGAGAGGATATTGACTCGTTGTGAACTTGTGGTGTCCAGGGCCACCATGAAAAACACCTTCCATTCCATCATGTGAGACATGTTACTAGATAAGAGTTCAACCACAACACCATGTAACATGTCATTCCCTTGTGTCTCTTCACACATGTACTTGTCAACAACAACTCAAATAGATCACATTCACACCCATAACAATACATCACTATCAACAATTTAACATAAAATAATAAAAATGCAAAATTCATTACTCATAAATAAATATACATGAATAGGTTCAAGTTACACCCACAATAAAAATAACTCTTATGGTAACAATAAATCAATAATACTCAAAAAAACATCAAAACTCAAAATAATCCCTCATGTCATAACCTTCCTACTCTCAATGAAACTAGACATGGCTGCTCAAATACTCAAAGGCTTGAGAATAGAGATAAGAGACAAACAAGAATGGATCCTGCTGAAATAGGGAGCAATGCTGATGCTGCCGCGCTCTTGGCAGTCGGCGCGGCTGCCGGTACTCTAGATGGAAGCACAGGAGTGGTGGCTACACCTGGTGCTTCAGCTTCAGCAGTAGGAGAAGATGCTGGGGAGACAATTACACCTAGAAATTCATTTTTACACCATGATGATCCAAATTAGAGAAACCAAATCATATGAAAACATAGTAACATGTATCAAAAAAGTGATTGAACCAAATATAAAACATAAAAATATAAATTGTTAACAACTAGCAACATAAGAAAAAACAAATATTGGTATAAGAGTATCGATATCGGTATGTTTTGTCATGCCAGTTTCAGGGTCGCGGACTGTTTTTTAAAACCTTTATATTTATATCAATCAAACACATATAACCCTCTATCTTCAATCTGGAAATAATAAATTCAAGACAAAACTTCAAAACCATATATTTGTAAATTGCATAAAGCTTCAAAATGTGTTACATAAGGAATCATACCAGGAGCAGCAGCAGGGGTAACAGACACTGCAAAACAAAAACAACAATGTTTCATTAATATCATGTCACAAACCTAAAATTAAATTTAAAATAAAAAAAAAAAAAAACTTTTCTTCATCATAAAAAATAACAAAAAAACAACCTAAATCAGAGTTATACAGAAAAACAAGAAAAGTGAAACAAAACATAAACCTAGGATTAAGAAAAACATAAACTTTTCTTAAACAGAAACTATAAAAAACCAAACTTTATGGTGAAATACAAATACCCTCATCTGGGTTATACAGAAAATCCAAAAAGAAGAACTCACATCCACAGTTAGAGAGAGAAGGAGCAGAGACTTTGCAAGCAGAAGGAAGAGTCAAGGCCTTTGAAACATTCAAAACAACACCAAACTGAGCACTGCTTTTGAAGGCTTCACAGAGACAAGAAGGAGCACTTTTCAAGACAGTTTTCAAGCCAGAACAGCATGTTCCTTCTGGTTTGGATATGGTACTGTCATTTGTGACAAATGACAAACAATCAGCCATGGTGAGAACAAGGGTTGAACAGTCAACAGAGGGTGATGGAGCATGGTGTGAAGATGAAGCGGCGTTGGTGAAATGGATGGCAAAGATGGTGAAAATGCAGAGAATGAGTGGAAAGTTTGGTGCCATGGTGAAAGAGAGAATGGATAGAGGAATGAGTAATGAGGGGTTTTGGTTTTGGAGTTTTGAAAAAAGTTGCAATAAAAAGAGGGTTTTTTTTAAGAGAATGAATCAGTGTGTGATAACTGTGTATGTGTAACAAGTCTAGGGTACTATTTATCTTGTTATGTGAAATTTAACCATTATTAATATTTGAAATTATTTAAAATACCTTCTAAATTTAACCATCATTAATATTTGAAATTAATTAAAATACCTTCTAAATTTAACCATCATTAATATTTGAATTTAATTAAAATCGATGGTCTAAAGAAATTTTATATTATCAATAAATTATAATCGTTGATAATTTAAAATATTTAACTAAATATATTATTTGTTCTAAGTAACTCGCAAGGCGCGGATTCAAAGACTCCTAATTGTAGTAAGAAAATGCATGGAAGAAACAAAATAAATGTTCTTTTATTATCGTCTAGACTAGACAAGTTTGTCTATGAAGCATCGTCGATCATCCAGATTAATCGGACATTGGATTGTATGTTGTATTCTCTCTATTAAACTTAAAATGCTCTCATTATATAAGAGAAAAGTGTGTTATTCTCATCTATTCAAATTTATTCTAACTCTCACATCACTATTCATTTTTTCATTGATGTGACCGTTGAAGTTATAACTTTCCAGGCCAGTTCCTTCTCGGTTGTACTAGAAGATCAAATCCACCATAGGAAAGCGCCCCCTCGTTTTATCCAAATCTCATTTTCTAAAAGGTTTATGATCGTACCTGATCAGAAGAATCGTCAAGGCCTGCTCGGATGCTGGTCTTCGTGAAGTGAGAGGGGGGGTGTACCTGCAAGGTACTCCGATGCCAAAGTGAGTAGATGAGCAAAGGAGAGCAAGTACTAGCTAAGGTTAGAAGAGAATTGAATACCTGACCCTCTAGTCAAAGAGGGTATATATAGCCCCCAGCGCTGGGCCATGATCTCGCTATTGGGTTGGATTCCCAAGCCCAACTAGGAGACTGTCAGGTTTCCTGAGCGGAAATATCGGAGGTGCGTGTACGCCTTCTGTCCTGGTTAACCGCTCCGAAGTCCAAGGGAAGACGCGGTCCTTTAGAAGCCACGTGGGATCCGAGTTACTCGGAGGATTGGATATGAAAGAGCCCTGCGTGGAGCAGGGTCCTCGGCAAGGATGACGTCCGGGGGAGAGTTAACGCCGAGCGAAGTCGTCTGCTCCGGGTAGGGTGTTAGTGCCGAGCAAGGCGTGTCGGGAAGGCAATGAACTATTCATGGGCCTCTGAGGCTTATTGGGCCGAAAGCGGTGTTGGGCCTAGCCTTGGCCTAGTCCAGAACAGGAGCCCCCCAAGTCGGAGTTTTCTGGTTAAGAAGCTGTGACTTTGCTTCTACGCTCGGACCCCAATTCTCGTGGTTGCTCGGTGGATCGGTCCTCGTTACACAGACGCGCTCGGAGGAAAATCCAGTGGTGGGCGAAACGTCGCGCGTGGGAACCACGCGCTGACGTGGCATAGGCAATGATGGCCTAGGGTCTAGGAGGCGGCGCCTGTCAGGAGAGGTGACGCTTCGCCTTCCGAGCCTTTTTCCTATAAAAGGGGGCGAATTCTCTCATAAGGGAGTTTTCCTTTCTCTGTTTATCTGCTCGGCTTCGATCAAGGGTTCCTCGGAGAATAATTTCCCGGCTCGTTCATCATATCAAGATCGTTGCTTAGCGAAGGATTCTCCCCGGCCATCCACATCATGTCTGCAAGTAAGTTCGTTTAGCCTGTCGTTGCTTTACTATTTTTCATAGGATTTGTGTTTCGCTTTCGAGGTCTTCGCCATCGTCAGCCTCCCCGGGTTATCTAAGCGATGCCCGGGAGTCAGCGTGGGTTGGCAGGCCGGAGTACGTTGGCGTTAAACTGCTTAAGATAAGCTTTCCCGTCGTCGTGTCATCCGTGAGTCCTCGGCTGACGAGCGTTGTTCCTCGATGGGGGTTTGGCCGGGGGCTCTGCTGCTCCTGCTCTACCCTTTCGCTTGCCTTGCGGTGGAAGGGTGGATTTGATGGACTATCGAATTCACTTCTCCCTTCTGCGTGCAGGTGAATCAGATTCGAGTGCTACCTCAAGATCCGGCTCGGACACCGACTCGACGACCAGTGACTCCGACAGCTCGACGGCAACTAGTTCCGACGTCGAAATTATTGAGGAAGATGGCACTCCCTCGGCCGAAGGCGCTCACACGGGATCCCCTGGTTCGGATGCCGAGGGAGGGGTTTCCCCTATGCCGTTATTCAGTTATGAACATATCGTTGCGCCCGATTGGATAGCCGAGGAGGCTCTATCCGTTGTTTCTCGGTACAACGCGTCTCTGGATGGGGCGTTTACAGAAATTGAGGTTCTGGGGGAAGGCGATCCGCCCAATTATCAAATAGGTTGCCCGTCTCCGGACGAACGCATATGCTCTCGGTTTGCCGGGGACGGGTTTGCGATGTACGATTACGTGTTTAGGGAGCTCGGCTTCCGGTTACCTTTCTCTGGTTTTCAGGTTTCAGTTATGGCGTTTCTATCCCTGGCGCCGTCCCAAATTCATCCGAATGCTTTTGCTTTTATGCGGGCATTCGAGATTGTTTGTGATTATTTGGGTATAGGCGCAACGTCTGCGTTGTTCGGAAGATGTTTTCGTGTTCAACGGCAGGCGTCAAACGGGCGGTACAGCTGGGTTTCGTTCAGGAATGCCGAGCGTAAACTCTTCGGAATGTATACTGATTCCGTGAAGGGTTTTAAGGATCGATACTTCGTTGTCCGCCCCCTAAGTCCAACGGCCTACTCTTCGGTGTCGGATATGGTGGCCGAGCGGGATGCCGAGGGGGAGATAGTGAGGGATGAATATGGACAGGAAGTAAGGGAGTTCTGCACGACGTTTCCGTTTTTCTGGTGGAAGGGTCATTTTGCGTCTCCTCCGAAATACTATGCTTGGGAGGACGATGATTTGGATGATCAAGACCGGGAGTCATACTCGGTCCTCTGCAAATACGTAGATAGCTTTACTATGTCTCGTTGGGTGACGAGGAATGGGGATCCCGTATTGGACGAGGACGGGGTGCCGATCACTGAGCAGCGGCCTATTAATACCAAGGCTTTGCTAGCTTGTCGGACTCCCGAGGAGACCTGGATGTTGTTAGGTTGTGTCCATTCACCTTGCTTTGTGATCTCTGTCCGGTATTTTGCTAACTTGTTTATTTTTTCTTTGCAGAGGCTATGCCGGAGAAGGAGGATAATATCCTGAAACAGGCATTGGATGCGAGGAAGAATCAGAAGAAGAAGAACCAGGGAACCGGAGCTGGAGAGAACTCAGGCTCGGCAGGCTCTCCTCACAAGACTCATGCCGACGAGAGGGCATCCAAGAGGTCTCGTCCTTCCGAGGGAGGACGTCCAGATCAATCGAACCTAGGTCCCGGGCGCGCCTTCGTGTTGCCTCCTTGCCACAAGGATGGAGGCTATTTCGAGAAGTTCCCCTTGGTTATCTCACCGGACGAAGCTCGTCGGATCAGTGATATGGACCCCCCGTCCCTTCAGAAACAGTTGGCGTGCGACAGTGCCGCCGTGGTGAGGGTCTTGGGGATGGCGCAAGTGTTGGCCAGCGGAGGTTCGGGCTCGACCGAGGCCCTGAAGGAGGCCGAGGCGGCTAAGAAGGTGGCCGAGGACAAGGTGAAGGCCATGGAGACCGAGCGCAAAGAGTTGAGGAAGAAGGTCGACGCGGTCCTGAAGCAGAAAGACGCGGAGGTTGCGGCTGAGAAGAAGAAGCTGGCTGACCTTCGACTCGAATGGGCTCCCTCGGCTGACGAGTCGCCGGATGTGGCAGCTCTAAAGTCTAGGGCTGAGTTTGTGGAGAAGATAGAGAGCCTGAAGATAAGTCTGGCCGACATGGCCGATGTCGGGTTCGAGCGTGCTCTTAACCAGCTGAGGCTTCTGAACCCTGGTTTGAAGGAAGACAATGTCGGGCTCTCTTCGAGGATCGTGGATGGCGTGTTGGTGCCTGAGTGCCTGAGTCCCCGGGGAGCGAAGAGTAG
>NC_081180.1:246357662-246460845 GCF_029867415.1 Vicia villosa | reverse complement strand
GAAACAGTGTTATCAGTGATTATGACGCTAGTCAGCAGTCTTGGAACTTTCAAGGATCATAAAAACGAAATCTTATAATGACAAGAAACGCCTATTTCTGTTGATTCTCGAAACAGGCATTTATTGGGGGCAATTTGTTAGCTGAAGATTTCGTTTTATGTTGTTTATCCTTCGAAGGAGTTGAGAATCGAAGGAAAGATGGTTACTGATGGCCATCCCTTAAAAAATAAGAGAATGGCTACTGATGGTCATGCTTCGAAAAATAAAGACTTCTAAGTTCGATGAAGATAAGTGAACGCTGAAAGATTAATGAAAGCATATGTCTTCGGGACTTAGACAAGATTCATAGAATATGTATTCAAGTATTACTACTTAGCGTGTTTTTTAGTAGTGTTTGTTTAATACACTGCCACGCGTCGAAGATGGACTCAGGCGGGAAGATTTGAAATTCGAAGACGGTTTCGTAACCGTTCAACAACAGATGGCTTCGCTGGAAGTTCTGATGAAAAACATGGCAGCAGATTAGTATAGGACCGTTAAGGTCGAAACTAGTATAAATAGGAGTCTTAGTGTTAGGATTCTGTGTGTTCATTTTGTACAAATCACTCACATATTTACTCAAGTATCAAGCGTTAAGAGAAAGAGTTCGCTGAGAAAATGTACGTATGACACCACCATTTTAATACATGTGTATTATCTTCTTGTTTTTATCTTTCAGAATTACTGCATTTCGTTTACTTCTTGCCATTTACGTTTCTGCATCTTTACTTTAACGTCATTTACTTTCGAATTACTTTCATGCTATTTACTTTCAAAGTCTTTTATATTTCTGCAATTTAAGATTCTTTGCGTTTTCAATTGTCCATTTAATTTTTTATGTCATGTCACTTCGTTGAAGTCACATTTATATGTAACAAAGTGATTGTCAAGACTATTTGTTCTGTTAATCGAACAACGCTTATTGAAGAAGACAAATAATGAATATGGTTCGAACAAACATTGATAACAATCTTCTTGGCTATGTGTCCTAGGATCAATCTAGTCGATCCTGCAAGTAACCAAATCATATTTATTATAGTTTGGAAGACTAGCGGTTGTTTACCGGAAATCACCGTAAACAGAAACACTGTTGGTACTCAGTGTGTTCTAACTGTTTGTCTGCAGAAGTGGGATTGAAACTAGTGGGGGAGAAGCTATGCTCCTCGGATATGTCTTAGATGCAAGATGTTAGAGTGATTTGTAGAGCAGCAGTACAAGAGTGTGGAGTTATTGTTTTCTGAAGTGAAGGTGACATGGGCTGAAGACAGTGGTTGTTGTTCAGTCGGAGTGTCTCGGAGTAGATGATGGTTATTTCTGAGAAATGGAATTTCGAAGTTGTGATGCTTCAAGTGCTACTGATGGACTGTGATGTTGTTGTGTGAGTAGCCCTATGTGAAAGGTCGCTGTTGAAGCAGTGATTAAAGGAAGTATTGTCGTAGACCTTGTCGTAGGATTACTAGTAAGTAATTGAGATGATAGTAGAGGTTATCGATGTTGTTGAGGAAGTTTCGAAGTGCGAGTAATGCAAAGAGACGAGTATGATCTCAAGGATAAGAAGGTTGATGATGGCGTACATGAATTTGGTTTCAGGATGTTGCAGAAATCGAACTTCAGCGATGAAATGTGTTGTTTAAGTTATAAGAAGTTTGGAAGCGAAGAGATGTGATAAGATGATGTTAATAATGAGATTAATTTGAAAAGGATGAGTTTTGGAGCAGAATTTCCGTAAGCAAATCGCAGGAAAATTGCTGAATCGTTATGAAATTTCGAAAATTCATAACTGGAGTTCTGGACATCCGATTTGAGTTCCGTTTGAAGCGTCGGAAAGCTAAAGAGACGAACTTTGTTATAAAAATGGTTGCAGCAGCTGTAACATATTTAATTGTGACAGGATGATGTTGGAAAGAGGTGAAGTTGCGGTTACGCGTGCTCTTAGAACTAGACTTGTTTGTTGGTACGGCACGGGATGTCAGTGTCAGAGTTGAACGGATTGAAGGAATAATTAAAAGGTTTGTTGAGAAGAAATTTTAGGAATTAAGTGTACCATTTGAGGAGTTTTGGAAATATCATCTAAGGTGTCGCTGCATGGCGACAGTGTTGCAATTTCGGACAACGATTGGAAAATTCATGTCTTGAGCTCTTAGTGTCGGATTAATGTACCGTTTGAACCCACGAAGAGGAGAGATTATGTTCTACATTGTGGAAGAGTTATAAATACCATAGAGTGGTCCTATGAGGAGATATTATGATGTCGGTTAAAGAAGCATGAACAAGTGTTGAATAGGGATGCCTATTACCGCGATTGTTTGAAACGAAGTCGAGTAGAATATGTCGTTGATGAATAAGATGATAAAGATGATTTAAGTATCGATGGATTTGAGTGATGAGTAAATCAGTAGAAAAAGTGAAATGGACTTTGGAACCATTTGTGGTATATTGTGATGCGTCGTTGATGGGTAGTGTATTGATGTAAAATCAGTAAGTAGTAACTTATGCGTCGGGACGATTGAAAGCGCATGAAAGGAATTATCTGACTCATGATTTAGAATTGGCAGCCATGGTTTTGTTTTGATGTTGCAGTGACATTATTTGTATGGTTCGAGGTTACCTCTAAAAATGTCGATGCTGATGGTGAAAGAGTTGGATTTAATTGAACAATTTAGAGAAATGGTGTTCTTGACGAGATTAGAGAAAGTCAGAAAGCTGATGTTGAGTTGATCGATAAGTCGACTTTGAATTACCAAGGTAAAGATGGTGAATTCAGAATTGACGAGGATGGTGTAGTGAGGTCTAGAAGTTGCGTTTGTGTTCCAGATGTTACCAAGTTGAGAAAGAATATTCTAGAAGAAGGACACCATAGAGAATTTTTAGACTATGACAATGTTAATGAGTTTGGGTGCAAACTCGGAAAAGACACTATTATGTAGTAACAACGGTTTATGCTTAAATATGATTGTCGGCTATCTATTGACAAATTGAGGACTTGATCACCCTTAATCTCTTGTTGATAGTAGGCGGAATCATATAGATGGTATGAGATTGCTTGTTACCTTAATGGTATAAGATGTGATGAATGCTGAGATGTGAGAATAACCACTCACCATATTGTGGGAACTTATGAGGAAGTGAATATGAAGGAGTGCAAAGTATTGGACGGTGACTTAAGATGAGTAGTCGTAGTCGTACAGCGAAAGTATGATGTAGAGTGGTGTTATGAGTGCTACTCGTGAGCAGTGAGGAATTAATATGTCGGAATCCTACATAGAGAATATGTGTTTATCTATATGTTGGGTTTAGAATCTCGTGGACGTAAAGATGTCGTGCCAAAGGATTCGGACCCTTTTGAATAATTGCCGAGACGATGAATATGTTGTTATGGTTGTACGTAGTTAACGAGTATGTATTCGGAGAAGTTAAGACGAAGAGTTGATACTACACGATGCTATAATAATCTTGTGATGTTGTAAGGTGTTATGTAAATTTCTAAATATGATGAAGGATTATACTCTGCGAAGGACGAAGTTAATTTGATTCTTAGTGGAGAGCGGGACTCAGTTGAGCTATCTTGTAAGCAATGGTATATTGAGGATGATGAGCTATGTAATTATAACTACTGATGTGTACTTGTTCCGATAGTGGGAATGTTTTTAATAGATGAAGTAACTCGGGAATTTGCTTTGAGTAAGTGTAAGTATTACTTTATCGCTCAATTGGAAGAGTGTGCCTAAGGTTGGTACGTGGGTAAATGGAATCCATTACTACAGTGTTGATCAGTTGTGATCATACCATGGATTGTGTAATTGTATTATTCAGTTATTGAGCGTATTGTATGGATCGCACCTCGAAGTTTCATTGTTGTTAACCGTTGGAGTTATAGCGAGTGGTACACCTGGGGATGGTCAAATGCAACGTAAGAACTGAGATTGAATGCATGAGATATGCTTATGTTGGTTATGTCAGATGAATTTTGAGACTCGACTAAGAAGGTGTTAACGGAGAATGGGAGAGTCAAATGAAGGACTCTTATCTGGGACTTTTCACTTGAAGTATGTTTTCGAGGACGAAAACTCTTTTAGTGGGGGAGAGTTGTAACACCCCGTTAATTCTTATTTATTAATTTAATTATTATTTTTAATTAAATTATTAGAATTAATAATTTTTGGGAATTATTTGGAAAATGATGAAATATTGGCATTGGGCCTAGAGTGGTGGTTAGCAGTAAGGGGGTGTTAGCTTAGCAAGCCCATTATAATATTTTATTTTAGTTTTCATAAAATAAAAGAAATTGGGAAAAGAGGAGGAGAAGAAAAGGAGACAGACTCTGAGAAAGGAAGAACACGTGAAAGAGAGAAGAGCCAAAGGGGAAGAAGACCTTCGAAGATTCGACTCTGAGGTAAGGGGGGATTCTTCGGGTTAGTGATCCTTATGCGATTGTAGGTAGTATGATTGATTAGGATTGTTGTCTAATTCAATCGTACGTGTCGGGTTTGGGAATTTGTTAGGTTTTGATGAATTTGTATGAATTACATGATTCTGTTAATACTCATGATATATGCTGTTAATACTTGGATAAAACTTGTCTGAAATGTGTGATTATGTGAAAATTAATGGTATTTGTGTGCCATGTTCGTATGTACATGAAATTGGGGAAATGGGATAGGGTAAATGCTGTCAAAATGGTGAATTTGGCTGTGCAGGTACGTAGGAACCGGTTCCCATGTGGGACAACCCGGTTCCCCATAGTAAAAATCAGAGGCGTGTTTTGGGAAGCAGCCAGGAACCGGTTCCCATGTAGGGACAACCCGGGTTCTGCAGCATTTTTTCTAAAAAATGTTTTAACTTTAAAAACCCATAACTTTTGATCCGAGTATCCGATTTATGTGCCGTTTTGGGCGTTGCGAAGCTAATTAGATGCTTTATTTGATAAAGTGATAAAATGGGCAGTGGCCGACTTTATTTTTAAAACTCGATTTAAATTGTTGATGAATGGAAATATGGTGTATGTATATGTGCTTATATATATATATGACTATTGGTGCATGTATTTATGTTGGTGATGGGATTATGATATCCAATGAGTGATGTTGTTATATGACATGTCGTAAATAATACATGTTTTTGTGATTATACTGTTGGGTGATTTTGGCAACTTATTACATTGTGTGTAATGATGATAGATGTAACGATGCATGATTGTGATGAGGATTGCTGATTTGTGAATATTAATATGTTGTTAATATTAATATGTTGATTTGTGATGAATGTGTGTGAATGATTGAATGATGCTTGGACATGTACATACTTGTTGTGATGATGTTGGTAAGATGAAATGAAGCGATGTTAAGCATCGGATTGGTGATGATATAAGTATGTGTCATGTGTGCATTATTCATAAATCATTTGCATTGGAAGGCTAATTCCCATTGTGCGGAGATTAGCGATCGTGTGCCCATGTGGGGTGTGAGCGATGAGGCAGTAGTCGTGTGCCCATGTGGGGTGTGAGCGACTAGAGGGCAGTATCAAAGAGAGAAGTCCTGTGAATGTGATTCACGAATTTTGGTACCACATGCATAGTGTCAGTTGAATCATATGCATTGGTTATAACATGATTGGATGAAATCCAGTGTTATGCCTTGGTGTGTTTATGTGATTGATGTATTAAGGAGTTGTTGTTAATATAACTTGATCATTGATGAAATTGATGAGTTGTGGGCTGATGGCCAATATTGTTGAATTGATGTTTGCTTGTTGTGATGACTCCGATTATATGTATGTTTGAGTGGATGATAATTGCTATGAGATTTTATTGCTTATGACTGCATAATGGTTATTAATTCGAATGAAACTCACCCTTACTTTGATGATTTCAGATTAAGGATGTAGCGGCGTCTTGATTGGGTGAAGATAGCTTGTAGGCTAGCCCGTAGTTCGTGTCGAGTCATGCTCTGATTTGTAACACTGGGATCGATTAGTCTTAGCGTTACTTGTTATACATTGTTGCCATTATGGCTATGGATTTATGTATTGAGTATTTGTGTGGAGATGTTTCCTAATACTGCTGAATTAAGTTCCGCTGTGCTAAACACATGTTTGATATTGGTTAATTTCTAATAAAGCATGACAATCGACTTGATGTTTTTATTTATTTAATAATTGTAGCATCCTTGATGTGTTATTACTCTGAATATATTATATTTTTCCGCGGGGATTTAGAAGGGTGTTACAGTACGTAACAATTGAAATTATCTCATCAAGATAATGTTTAAGGGAATTGCGTAAGGCACCCTAAATATATATTCCCAGATTTTGAAAATGCCTTTTTGGACGCATCACAAACACATTTATGTTGGAACAAAAGTGTTTTCAAGAAAGATGAGAGAAGAAGAAGACGAAGAAGAGAGAAAACTGTCACCACTAGTTTTTCCTTATGCTTGGCAATTCCAGTTTTTGGCCTTCGCTTCAACTTATAAACCCACTTCACATCAATTGGCTTCTTGCTAGCTATTTTGACTAGCTCTCAGGTTTTTTTCTTCTCGATTGCTTTGAGTTCTTCTTTCATGGATTCACACAAGTCATTCATGGCTTGATCCAAACTAACTGGTTCTTCTTCAACCATCAGTATTGCTTCTTCTATTAAGTCATCATCTGCATCGAAGGTTTGATTTAGAAATCTCTCATATCTAACTAGCCTTATTCACTCATTTCTCGTTCTAGTCGATCTTCTAACATTTTTCTCAAATAGTTCTCCCTCATGAGTGTGGCTTCATTATGTTGATCTTCTTCTTCAAATATAGTTATGTATGTATTTGATTTCTTTCGAACTGACTCCTGAGTCTAGTTCCACCATTTGCTTTCATCTACCAAAACATCTCTACTTATCATTATTTTATCATCGTATGAAGAATACAACTTATGTGCACCAGTTGAATGATAACCTAGGAGCACCATGGTTTGACTTTGATCATCTAGTTTCTTCCTCAATTGTTTAGGAACATGCTTGAAACTCATTGATCCAAAAACTCTAAGATGAGTGGCATTTGGCTTATGTCCTGTCCAAGCATCATAAGGTGTCTTCTCGACCATCTTTTTTGTTGGACATCTGTTTAGAATGTATAATGTTGTCGAAGTTGTTTCACCCTAAAATATCTTTGGCATATCTTTAGCTTTCAACATGTTCCTTGTCATGTTCAATATACTTCAGTTCTTTTGTTAAGCTATACCATTGTGTTGAGGTGTCTATACCTTCCTCATTGCAAAATCTACCAAATTCTTGAGAAGTGTATTCACCACCACCATCAGTTATCAGATTCTTCAGCTTGCGTCCACTTTGCTTCTCGACATGCAACTTAAACTTCTTGATTTGTATGACTACCCCAGTCTTCATTTCAATATGGTAAATCCTCATATATCTAGTGAATTCATCTATGAAAGTTAGAAAATAATAGTTACCTCAATTCGATCTTACTTCAAAAGGTCCACACACATCAGGGTGAACTGGATCCAACTTTTCCTTCGACCTCATTGGCAAGTCATGCTTGAATTCTTTCCTATCCTGCTTCACTTTGCAACATTTCTCACACACATGAATTGGTTCCTTCACCTAAGGTAAGCTATACACCATTTTATTCTGGTTGGGCATTCCTAAATTCTGAAGTTTATATGTCCATGCATGTGATGCCATAGCCAATTATTTTCTTCTTCTCTAATCGAAGCAAGACACTTGTGATCAACCGCGTTGATCTTTACTTTGAAGGTCTTATTATCTGCCAACGGTGCTTTCAAAATCAACTTTTCACCACCATCATATGCCTTCATCTGCTTCTTTTCTAGCTTCATGTTGTACCCTTTGGCAAGTAATTGACCTATGATTATCAAGTTACTTGTTATAAACGGTACATACAACACATTCGCGAGGCTAGCTTTTTGACCATTCTTTCTAACCACATATATGTTTCCTTTTCCACCTAATGTGAACTTTCTGCCATCTGCAAATTTGATCACTTTCTTGACTGATTCATCCAACTTGGTGAACTAGGATTTATTTCCAGTCACGTGGTTGTTGCATCCTGAATCTAGGTACCACATGTTGGTTTGCTCATTGCTCTACTAGGTATTTGCCATTAGTAGCACATCATGAGAATAATTATCTCTAGCATGTGCATACTACACCATCATTATATTTTGCTCGTACTTCCTTATTTCTTCGATAGTCTTGAAAATAATGACCAAATCCTTGACAGTTGTAACACTGCACCTTCTTCATGTCAAATTTATTCCCATAATACTTGTTGCCCATGTCTTTCTTGGTTGAATCATAGTGATTCTTTGAATTCTTGCTTGACTTCTCATCATTAGCAAGATTCTTTCAATGTTTTGCTTTCTTTGTTCTAGATTTCTTGATGAATCTTGCTTGTATTTCCTATTCAACCACCTTCTCCCTTTCTGAGTCCCTCTACTTCAGCCTCATCTCATGAGCCTCTAATGAAGCTTGAAGTTCTTCCAACTTCATCTCAGCTAGATTTTTGGAATTTTCAATTGACAATACAATGTAATCAAAATTTGTAGTCATAGATATCATAACTTTAGCAATCTTCTGCAAATTATTGGTTGATTCACCACATGCCTTCAACTAGTTCATTACCAGCACCACACATGAAAAGTATTTCGAGACTGATTCATATTCCTTCATCCGAGTCATCTCGAATTGGTTTCTCAACATCTATAATTTCACCTTTCTCATCTTTTAATCTCTGATGTACAAGTTCCTTAACTTGTTCCTTGCTCCTTTTGACTTTTCTTCTTCAATAATCTTCTCGAACACGTTAGGATCCCCTCATTGGTGAATCAAGAACATATTTTTTCTATCTTCTTCCTTTTATCCTTGTGTGCAACCTTTTTTCATCATCTACATTTATTTCCAATGCCGATACTCCATCATTCACGATTTCAGACACATCTTAAAATCTAAAGATAACCTTCATTTGCGCAACCCACCTCTCGTAGTTCTCACCTTTGAAAACCGGTAGATTCGTTGGAAATTGCATTTATGATGTGTTTTTGTTTATCATTATAGTTTCTATCTGAATTGCAACATGAGCTATGTGAAACCAATTTGTTGGAAGAAAAGGGTTTTCAAGAAAGATGAAAAAATAAGAAGAAGAAGAAGAAGAGAGAAAAGAGAGAAAATTGTAAAACTGGTTTTGTGAAGTTGTTATTTTTGTTAAGAGTGTAGTCTTAAAACTAGATATTTTCATGGAGTGCATTTCCGACATAAACATGTTTCTGAGTTGTAGAAACTTACGGAGATGCATCTCCAGAATTTTCCAACGTTTTGTTTTGCATAATCCGAAGATGCATCTCTGAATTTTAAGAACTATGACTGATAGGCAAGATAGATTAAGGAACGGCATAGTTGCGCAACATGCATGGATTATCCCTTTTTAGGCATAATAAAAATGTTACAGACCATAGTCCCTCAAACACAATGTCTTGAGAAGGTTGAAGTGATATAATTCAAGCATACTTCCATCTTAAAGATTTTACGGGTCCCTTAAGTGAAGTTTGGGACGAGTTCCTAAAATTTCACTTAGGTAAGCGTGTGCAACATTAAATGTTCCTTACGATGGGCCAGTCTTGGGAAGTTAGGTCAGTTAAAGACCCTTGGTTCCCTCACATGTGTTAGGAAGGGAGACATGTGAAGGTTCGCCTTGCAACCGTTGGTGCGCACCTAGGGGAGGAAATAATGGCCTATGCGACCTAGGTTCTTGATCCTATAAGACTAGGATTATAACTCATTTTCCATTTATGTTATCTTAAAGTTTTCAATTAACAGGGATAGTTGCACTCAAACTTTCTCAAGTTTAATTTCATTCTCTTTCCTTGTAAACATGTATAACCTATTTTCCCCTTTCTTCACCCTTCTTTTTTTTCTCGAAAGTAGAGATTATTAGGGAGTTAGATAAGAGGGGTAACATGATTGAACCTTCTGATGGTAGAGAATTACGAAATTATATGAATATTGCATGAAACACGCCTGGCAAGTTAACAAAACAATCGACTACAAGCTTCTCAAAATAGGAATGTTTAAGAGTTATGAGAGAACCTCTGATTCTAGTAATGATAGTGAATCTTTTTTTTCCTATTCTTTCTCAAGAAATCTAGAAACATATAAAGCTTTTTAGTACATGCGACAAGTGGGAGGTTTCAACGAAGCCTTGTTTCGAAGAGGAACGAGTTAATATGGTTGCTCTAGATGATTTATAAGTATTTGCATAAAATCTATCGTACAAGGTCAATTTGGTGAGACTTTATTAATTTTTTTTAATAATTTTTGGGCTTGTTTTTTCTTTTCTTGTTATTTAAGCAAATATTTCCAAAAAAAAAATATTAACAAAAGGGCACAATAGAAAAACTTGTGTTGGACTCCAATCCAATTCTTTTTATAAAATTAAAATAAAATAATGTGAAAGTTTTTTGAAAAATAATTAATAATTGATAAAGTGTTTTAAAAAAGAAAATCCATCTCAACAACTTTATATCTTTTTAAAGAGTAATCAGCACGTCAATGAATAATCATCTTTTATCCGTTTATTTATGGAAAAACAAAAATAACGATCTCATTTTGAACTCTAGAATTTATTCCCCACCAACTTTATTATTTTATTTTTTTCATAACTTCACTCTCACCTATTTCTTTCACAATGTCATTTAATATTAAACATTTTTTTAAAAAAAATTCTAGAATTTAAATTTGGTTTTACAATTTATCATATCTTTTGTTTATATTTTTTTTGCAACATTAATATATTTATTTTACAAATTAATAACTTGATTCATATATTTTTCATAAATATGCATAAAACCTAACAAAAGACATGAAATTGTGAGGTTAAAATTGCGAGTAAAATTGAGTTTAGAATTAAAAGTAAAAAGATAAAGTTATGAAAGTAGAACTGAAAATGTAAGAATAAATATATTCAATTATAAGGAAAAAATTAAATATAATATTGTTAAATAATTAAATTTTCTAAATAAAAGGATTTAAAAAAAATGAAAATTGGGAACTTATTCAAAATAATAATATTTTATTATTTTGTTGATCAAAATTATATTTGTTCAATGAGACTATAGACATGACACCATCGACATGAAAAAAACTCATGATATGATAATCCATGTGTTTTTGGGTCTAACATTTGAAAATCACGACAATTGTAAAACCGTGTTTCAATATCATATTTGGTCGTTTATTTGAAAAGTTAAAAATCTTAGGTTCTACTAAATGTGGGATTATTGGTGTGGGATGCATAAACAAATACTCAATTAAAATAAACTAAGTTTTATATGGAAAAAATATTATCAATAAAAAAAAAACAATAACCTATCAAGAAAACTATACCCCGTACCCCTACGTTTATTCCAATACCCCTACAATTTTTTTAAAATTCCAATTTTATCCTTTTTTACTTTTAACTTTTTATTTTTATTTTTTATTTTTTCATTGTTACTGTTTGTACGGACGGTGGGGAGAGACTTGGAGACTGTTACGTTGCCTGAACCGGATAACCAAACATGCAGTATTCCGGTTAGTGTAATAAAAAAGCGGACAACCCAAGGGTGGGTGATCCGGTTTTTTTTTTTTCAACTTTCATCAACCGGATATCCCAGGGATGGGTATTCCGGTTTGTTGTGTGTCCCAACCGGATATCCCCTTTGTGGGTATTCCGGTTCTTGTTTTTCAAAATTTTTTTCGTTTTTTTTTTAAATTACTTTAATTTTAATTTTTTAATTTTTTTAATTATATATTAAACTAAATTAATTATATATATTTAGGTGTGGATCCTCCTTTGAAGAAATGCGATGTAACTCAAACATGTGTGGATACAACTGATGTTTTTGTAACTGGTCAAAAATTTGCTACAAGAGAAGAGGCGATAAGTTGGATTAAGGACGTTGGAATCAGGAATAAAGTGACAGTTATAATAGCTCGTTCAGATATCAAAACAGGCAAGCGAGGAAGAAGTGATAAATTAGTATTTGGTTGTGATAGAGGTGGAAAATACAAAAAAACAGATAGCGAAACCCAAAGTGCTAGTAAGAGATGTGGTTGTCCTTTCAAAATTAGGTCAACACCGTCGAAAGATGGTTCTGGATGGAAGATCGATGTAAAATGCGGAGTACACAACCACGGCTTACCTGATAGATTTGAAGGTCATGCTTTCGTAAGTCGACTAAATACAGATGATAAGCAACATATTGTTGATTTGACAAAATGCCATGTTCCACCAAGACACATATTATTGTCATTGCAAGAGCGTGACCCGGAGAATGTCACTCGGATCACGCAAATATACAAACATAAGAGTAAGATACAAAAATACATAAGGGGTCCTAGAACAGAAATGCAACAATTGCTCAAGTTGGTTGAAGAATCAGGTTATGTTTACTGGAGTAGGAAAAAGGATGAGTCAGAAGTTGTGAGAAATATTTTTTGGACACATCCAGAATCAGTGAAGTTGTTGAATATGTTTCCTATTGTATTGATTATGGACTGCACATACAAGACAAACAAGTACAGGCAACCGTTGTTTGAAATAGTTGGTATGACATCAACTAAATTAACATTTGCTGTTGCATTTGCCTATATGGAATCTGAGCAGACAAAGACTTTTTGTTGGGTATTGGATAAGTTGAAACAGTTGTTTATCAAGCAGGATAATTGTCCTCAAGTAATCTTGACTGATAGAGATCTTGCCTTAATGAAAGCCATTGAAACAGTATTTCCAAAGACAACTAATTTGCTTTGTCGATTTCACATCAACAAAAACGTGAAATTAAAGTGTAAGGAACATGTTGTGGATGATATGCGAGAAACAGTGGAGAAAATGTGGTTTGAACTGATAAAGGCTAGTGATGAGATGAAGTACCATCAACGGTTGAAACAACTTGAGGATGCATGTGTTGACTCCAAAGGTTTTATTGATTATATGAATGACACATGGTTGACACCGCACAGACATCGATTTGTCGAAGCATGGATCAATCAAGTGTTACATTTGGGCAACACCACAACAAATAGGTATGTTTATGTGATTTTATCGACATTGTTTCTTTATATTAATATTACAGATAATTAGTTGTTTTGTTTTATTTAAAGGGTGGAGTCTGCGCATTGGAAACTTAAGCAAATGTTAGAGAATAGCTTAGGTGATTTATGCAAATGTTGGGAGGCTATGAATGACAATATCAAGATACAAGTGGACAACATTAGAGCTTCATTTTAGAAGAGTTTTTATGAAGTTGAGCATGCACATACTAGTCCTTTTTATTCAAATTTGCGTGGTTCAGTATCAAGAGCTGCATTGAGGCAGATTGCTGAAGAGTGGTTGAGGATTGACATGGTGGGTACCGATACGCAAAAGTGCGGATGTACTCATAGAAAAGTATATGGGTTACCATGTGCTTGTGAGTTAGGGAGATATACATTGAGTGGTGATGCGATACCAATTGAGGCTATTCATATTCATTGGAGGAAACTAAGTATGGAAGGAAATTAAGATATAGATGCAGATGATGGATCAGAAATAGACATGACAAATGCAATCGATGAAATTTGGAAAATGTGGAGGTCATTAGATGTTGTCGGAAAAAGAGCATTAAAAAGCAGAGTGTGTGAGATTGCTTATCCAACTACAACAAAGATGTGTCCACCGCCTGAAAAAATTAAAACCAAAGAAGGGGTTAAGAAAAAAGGGAAGAGACCTGTGGGATATGATGTTTATCGTGATCCTTCAGGATATGAGTATGTTGATCAAGCACATTTGAGTTCTCAAAAATCTTCAAAGAGGTTATATTCACAACTATCCCAAACCTCAAAAAATAGAGAATTTGATAAATACATTGTACAATTTCCAGATTACATCAGACCATTTATTGATGACATTGTTGATGTAAGAGATGATGGAAATTGTGGGTTTAGAGCCATTGCATCTTTGCATGGTTATGGCACAAATGGATGGTCAATGGTTCGTCGGGATTTGGAGAAAGAAATTATAGGTCCTAGAAGCAAGTTGTATGAGGATTTATTTGGTGAACGCCTTCCAACAGTGAGATCATCGTTGGTGATAGAAACTTTAGGACAACAACCACCAAATAAATGGATGACGTTACCTGAGTTAGGCTATGTAATAGCTAATCGGTATAACGTTGTTCTCGTCTCTTTAGGTCACCCTAGTTTGAGTTACTTTCCTATGACGAGTGCACATTCACCTAATGCATCCATTTACTGCATCGGATTTGTCAATGGAAATCATTGGGTTCAGGTAATTAGTAACACAATTTTGGTACATTCAATCACTATTTGACTTTTTCTGATATTTATTTTATGTGCAGGTAAACATGAATGAAGGATTCCCGTTTCCACCTGTCACAAATGAATGAAAGAAATATCGCACAAAAGATGCGACTTCTTGGATGGAAGGATTTGCCGGGCGGTTACAACATTGGTAACGGCTTATGCCTATACTGCCAAAATATGTCAGCTTAGATTGATTTTATGATATTACAACATTGATATTATTTAGTTTGATTTTATGATATTAAAACATTGGTACTATTTAGTATGATTTTATGCTATTGGATTTTAATATGTTGACAAATGGATTATAAATAGTTAATCTCAAACTATAAGTCTTATAATAATACAGACGTCTACAAGTCTCATAACAATACATAAGTCTCAAACTAAAACATAAATATAAACATAAAATGTGACATCAATCAGACTCATTGTCATAAGTAATTGGACCTTCCCTATGTAATGGTCCGCCCTGTGCAAGTCTGAGTGCTCTAAATATCTCCAGAAACTGTTCGTCTTCAGGAACAGCCTGATGACGCTGTAAGTAATGATGAAGCTCATGAGATATATATGATAATCTCGGGTCTGACGGTCCTTCGTCATAGACAGGCACTGGTACCTCCATCGGCTCATCATCCTGTGGTGCTCTCAAACGAGGATGTGACACCGTATAATACCACGGCAAATAATCATCGTCTGTCTCGTATGGCATGGTGGCAAAAGCAGCTGGGGGATCATCGTGGGATCGGGTCACCTGCAACACACTCTGCATATATGTAGCCCACTCAACATCCACATCAAGTATGTCTACATTAGAAGGAGCAGTCGGTATGTACTGTCTGTATCCAAACTGACGCAAGCATCTGTCAGGTAAATATAGAACTACAGTACCAAACCACTTCAAACCACCCCGATACAAACAGATATCATCAAAAGGACGGTGCACCCGATGATCCTCAAAAGGGCGCCAGACAATATCGTGAGGAGTCAACTGATCTAACACAGCTCGGATGTCAGCCACTTTTTGCGTCCCCTGCCTATATTCCCATTTCATCGCCCTAGCCATCGGACTATCAATGCCACATAACTCAGAAGTACCTCTCTTTCCAACAGTTGGAAAGTACTCATGAATCCAACACTGAAACAAAAGTAAAAGTTACTATTATAAATTAAACTAAATTATAATAAACTAAATTAAACTAAAATATTAGATATTAAGTATAATTAAATAATAAGTAAAATTTTAAACCTGAAGAAGAGAGGCATAACTGCCAAGCTGCTTGCATGAATAAAATGAGGCATCCCCTAAGTATCTGTACAGAGTAACCAGTGCAGCTGCCCCCCAGCAATAGCTTCCACAAGTATCCAAATCTCTCAAAAGTGGAAGATATTTTGCCTCGACAAGAGTAAAAGTCTTGTCGGCAAGAATGGTACAACCTAATAGCAACATCATGTATGCTCTCATAGCGCCTGTAAAGTTATTCGCAGCTCTTTGTTGCTCAAAAACTTGCTTCAACCAATCCATTTTATAGTAAGGACCCCTTACAGCAGAAGCCTCTGTAGTTGCATCACTCAGCGAAACACCAAACAACTCAACAGCTAGATGGATAGCATCATAATCGGTGACAACAACATCGGGGTCAACCAGCTGGCCCCTAATCGGTACATGAAGAAGACAAGAAACATCGTCTAGCGTGATGGTCATCTCGCCGAACGGCATATGAAATGACGATGTTTCAGGATGCCATCTCTCAACAAAAGCAGATAAGAGATGCGTATCTACCCTGGCCAAACTAGTATGCTGCAAAGATGATAGGCCAGATGCAACTAACCAATTTTCCATCTGCCTTGGGAGCATTGCCGGAACCCATCCTATTAATTTGCTGCCATGTGCAGCAACCTTTAAGGTCGGCTTTGGTCGTCTCTCCTGAAAATAATTTGTAATATATGTTAATATATAAGTACATGTAATTTAAAAAAACATTTAAGAAAATATTTACGTACCTCGCCCAACCATAAATGACAGGCAACGTGCCTCTGATATCTAACCAATAAAGATGTATCAGTAGGTCCTCCGGGAAATGCCGGATGCTGCGGACCAACCTCAGGAGCAGCTCCCTGCTGTCCCTCGCCATCAGCCTCTCGACGTTGTCTTCCTCTTTGACGCATTCCGGCGATCGCACCTCCTCTTCTTCGAACCACTAAAAAATAAAAAATAAAATAGTTAACAATTAAATAAAATGTTATTAAAAATAATATATGATATTAAAAACAAAAAAAAAATAACTAAAAAAAAATAGGAACCGGATACCCCAAGGGTGGGTTATCCGGCTGAGGGCAAGAAGAACCGGAAACCCCATTGTTGGGTTATCCGGCTGAGAAAAAAGGAACCGGAAACCCCATCATTGGGTTATCCGGCTGGTAACGGAAGAAAACGAACAGAACCGGAAACCCCATAGCTGGGTTATCCGGCTGAGAAATTTTTTTGAAAAACTTACTTTTTAAATGAAATGTGAACCGGAACTGACGAGGCTGGGTTATCCGGTTTTGGCTCAAAAAAATTCCCTCTTCTCAAACGCTGTGTAACCGTGAAAATGAGTGAAAAAGTGAAAATTTTTGTAATTTTTACTATTTATACAGGGGTAAATTTGTCCGAAATTTTTTTTTGTAGGGGTATTGGGATAAACGTAAGGGTACAGGGTATAATTTTCACCTATCAAGGATCAAGGCCCTTTTTTGTTCAAACTCAAACTCTATAATGTTGCTTCAATAGAAGCGCGTACTCGCTTTCTCCTTCTATATATTCTATTCACACCCTACCTATTATTTTCACACTCTACATTCATCTTCTTCACAATTCATTCTCTCTATATTTCTCTCTACTTTTAAGAATAACTCCCACTTGCACTCCAATTCTGATTCTCTAGATGAGGATGTGCATTTTCTCCTTACAAGTGGCCTCTCCCAAGGCTTCATCTCCGACCATCAGTCCATCTCTTTTCACCTCTCCGCCATCACCTACTCCAGCATTGGTTTCACCTTCACTTCCTCTCTCATCAATTTCTTCCCCTCCTATTGACACTCCCAAACCTTCACAAACCTTTCGAAAATGGTGTTGCTTCTAATAGATTCGTCTTCGAAACATTTTCCGTCGCATTGTGAAGGTCGTTATGATCCTTTATAGCCAGAATATTGATTGTAGAGTTCTCTCTACTTTCATTGGCATATATAATATTATTATAATATGTAAAAAAATATATTTAATTTATTGGCTTAATCATACAATAGAATAATGCAAGATGAGTACTTTGGCAAGTTTGCCACTTGGCACTCTCTCATGCATTTTTATATTTTTACTTATGCTATAAAAGGAAACTTTCATTTAATATAATTATATTTATTTTATTAAATTAAATAAAAAATAATAAACTAAAGGATTTGTTTGTTGTGGGCTACGACTTCCCAAATTTTGTCTGCTAGAACCATTGGGGATTTCAACCGTTGCCTCCTTTCCTCTTCCTTAGATATATATTTTTTTTTGTTTATATCCATTCACATTTCAACATTCTAATTCCAACGTCCTCCCAATCTCATTTCTCTTCTCCAAATCCCTTCTCATCAATGTTATTTCTTTTCCCAATTTATATAGTGTGCAACATACCGATCCTCACTCTCATCGCCAACGAACCACCAAAACCTCAACGTCTCTCTTCACCTCCTCCCACATCGCACAAGTTCATCCACCTCATTCTGATCCTCACCCTCTTTTGCTTCTTCATCCCCTACTTCTTCATCCATATGCGAAAAGAAGTGATGGATTAGTGATTAAAAGTTTGTAACATATTCCGAAGTTTTCAGAATTTCTATGACCTAACCTGATTTTCATCTTTTACAGATGATTCTTCTGGTTCTTCGTTTCCATTCTGCATACTCGAGAATCAAATTGCTCGGTTACTCCGTGTGTATCTCACATCCGACGCTTCTTCAAAAATCCAAAGTTGTTTACTTATTTTCGCCGAGTTCTTCCGTTACAGCCGTCAAGAGGACGCTAACGAGTTTACCCTGTTCATGTTTATTGTGTGATCTTTGGGAAAGGAATTTTCAGGATGAATCAGAAACGGTTAATTGGAAAATGGTTCATACAAAACCTTGGAGAAGAATGGTGGTTGTAGTTTGGTTAGTGTATTTGCGGTCAAGTATTTTGGTGAGATTTCCTTTTTCTTGCATTATATATTCTCATCCAACTTTTCCCCTGTTATTACTCTTTTTCATACAATAGCTCATCTCAGTTGGTTAGCTTAAACACAAGCACTTATATGATTAACTTATATCCTTAATGAAGGATAGAAAAACACTTAGAAAGGGGGGGTTTGAATAAGTGTAGCTTTAAAAAAAAAACTTGACAGATAAAAATAAATTGCACAGTTATTTTTATCCTGGTTCGTTGTTAACTAAACTACTCCAGTCCACCCCCGCAGAGATGATTTACCTCAACTGAGGATTTAATCCACTAATCGCACGGATTACAATGGTTCTCCACTTAGTCAGCAACTAAGTCTTCCAGAGTCTTCTGATCACACACTGATCACTCCAGGAACAACTGCTTAGATACCCTCTAAGACTTTTCTAGAGTCTACTGATCCACACGATCACTCTAGTTACAACTGCTTAGTTCACTCCTAAGACTTTCCTAGAGTATTCTGATCCACACGATCACTCTAGTTCCTTACAACTTAATGTAATCAATTCTAAGAGTTTACAAATGCTTCTTAAAAGCGATAATCACAAACTGTGATATTTCTCTTAACGTTTAAGCTTAATCTCACTAATATATTACAACAGCAATGTAGTGAGCTTTGATGAAGATGAAGATTCTGAGTTTAGATTTGAACAGCGTTTGAGCAAGTTTAATATGAGTTGTTTTGGTGCAGAATCGTTAACCTTGCTTCTCATCAGAACTTCATATTTATAGGCGTTGGAGAAGATGACCGTTGAATGCATTTAATGCTTTGCGTGTTCCGTACAGCATCGCATTTAATGTTATACGCTTTTGTCAACTACCTCGAGCCTTGTTCACGCTGTGTCTACTGACGTAGCCTAGAATAGCTTTTAACGTTCCTTTTGTCAGTCAGCGTAGCTTGCCACTTGTACTTTCTTCTGATCTGATGTTTGTGAATACAACGTTTGAATATCATCAGAGTCAAACAGCTTGGTGCATAGCATCTTCTGATCTTCTGACCTTGAAGTGCTTCTGAGCGTGATACCATCAGAACTTCAGTGCTTCTGTTCTCTTGTTCTTCTGATGCTTCCATAGACCCATGTTCTGATTCTGCTTCGACCATCTTCTGATGTCTTGCCAGACCATGTTCTGATGTTGCATGCTGAACCATTTGAGACAAAGCTTCTGAGCGCTGAATTATGCGTACTCTTTATATATTTCCTGAAAGGGAAATTACATTGGATTAGAGTACCATATTATCTTAAGCAAAATTCATATTATTGTTATCATCAAAACTAAGATAATTGATCAGAACAAATCTTGTTCTAACAATCTCCCCCTTTTTGATGATGACAAAAACATATATAAATGATATGAATTTGCGATCAGAAAGAACAAACGGCAAAAGACAAATTACACAGCTATAGCATAAGCATATGAATATGTCTCCCCCTGAGATTAACAATCTCCCCCTGAGATAAATAATCTCCCCCTGAAATAAATACTCGAAGAACTTTAATAAAAGACTTCCCTGATTATTTCGGTAGAGACGATCATATAAGCTTCTGTCTTCAGAGAGTTCATAGCTTCTGACTTCTGCTTCCATTGGACAGCTTCAGAACTAGAATTTCCTTAGATTCCTAGAACACTCACAGCTTCTGATTCCTGCTTCCATCTAGGACAGCTTCAGAACTTGAATTTCTTTGATCTTCTGAACATTCACAGCTTCTGACTTCTGCTTCCATCTAGGACAGCTTCAGAACTTGAATTTCTTTGATCTTCTGAACATTCACAGCTTCTGATTTCTGCTTCCATTTAGGACAGCTTTCAGAACTTGAGTTTTCTGGATCTTTAGAACATTCACAGCTTCTGATTTCTGCTTCCCTCGGATAGCTTCAGAGCTTTGAATTTCTACCAACATCACTTCATGCTAGATTTGTATCAGAACATTGTTGAATGTACCAGAGCATCATCTGAGCATCTCTACATCCTGAAATGTTACAGAACAAAAACTAAACGACAAAAGTCAGCATGAACGAGTTAGAACATAAAATGTATATTCGAACACATTATATGTATCAGAGCCATATAGGCTAAAATAATGTATCAGAGCAAATAGAATTTTGTCAGATCAAATAGACAAATATGGATCAAATTCTATCTTCTTTCTTGCTTCTGATTTCTGAAGCTTGACAGCACTCAGCTTGCTTCAGTTTCCATGGTTTTGCTTCTTGTGTTTGCTTTGAAGATTTTCTTCATTTCTTTATACCTGCAAAACACTTAAACCATATAGAACTTGCAGTTCTTGTTAGTGAATGTGTGGGAGCTTTGCCCAGCAACTGATAGATTAATCAAATCATTTATCATTTATCTTCTCCCCCTTTTTGTCATAACATCAAAAAGAATATTTCAAAAGATTCAGATGAATAAAACGACAAATAAAATTACTGGAATGTAAAACAAAGAAACTTTTCATTGATAATCAAAAGATATTACATGAGAATATGATTAACAAGCAGATGCAACAAGGAAAGAAAACTTCTAAGACCAAATCCTAAGACCCTAGCTAAGACAAAGTCTGTGCCAGCATGCCATGAAAGGAGTGAAACGCCTCATTGACTGCTTCTTGGACTTTCAACAGCTTTCCTCTTGTTGTTTTGATCTTTACCATGGTTTCCTGGGCTCGATGAGGAGTTCATGATGGATTTGCAGATAATGAACGGGTAGGGTTTGATATGAATGCAAAAAGATAGAGTGAATAGAGAAAATATGAGAGGGAAGGAAAAATGATTGAAGAATATAAAGAAAAAAAAACTGAAAGAGAGTTAATGATGACAATCATTTAATGTTACGTGACGCGAGGAGAGATAATAAAGACAAATGAGGTGACTAGCACAGTTACCTATGGTCGGCGTCCCTTCAACTGTACGCGCACTTATCCATGAACAGTAACGACAGGTTTACCATCCCGAGATAAAACGTTACAGCTGTTTTGCTTTAAAAGAGGTTCTGAATCAACTTAGACAATGAAACGTTAGTAATAACCGAATCATAATTTCTAAAAGATTTCAATCAGAACTTCTGATTAAAAAAAATAATCCATTTTCATTTCAGAAGATACTCATACATGAGAACTTCTCATCTTCTCATTCTGGGCATAAATCCATACTGATGTTCTTCAGAATGAACTTAAACCTATCTTCAGGCAGGGGTTTTGTAAAGATATCAGCCCATTGATGGTCTGTATCAACAAAGTTTAAAGATATTACACCCTTCTGAACATAGTCCCTTATGAAATGATGTTTAATCTCAATATGTTTAGCTTTTGAGTGAAGAATAGGATTCTTAGATAAACATATAGCAGAAGTATTATCACAGAATATAGGAATGTTACTCTCAAATATCTGATAATCTTCTAACTGACTCTTCATCCAGAGCATCTGTGTACTACAACCAGCAGCAGCGACATATTCTGCTTCTGTTGTTGATAGAGCAATAGTTGCTTGCTTCTTGCTATACCAAGAGATCAAATGACTTCCAAGAAATTGGCAACTTCCTGAAGTACTTTTTCTTTCAATTCTGTCTCCAGCATAATCAGCATCGCAGAATCCTACTAAGTTGTATTCTTTAGATTTTCTGTAAACTAAGCCAACATTAGTAGTACCTTTCAGATACCTTAGAATTCTCTTAACAGCAGTTAAATGAGATTCTCTAGGATCTGATTGGAATCTAGCACACAAACAAACACTGAACAGAATGTCAGGTCTAGAAGCAGTCAGATATAGAAGAGATCCAATCATACCTCTGTATAACTTCTGATCTACCTTCTTACTTACCTCATCCTTACCTAGGATGCATGTTGGATGCATAGGAGTTTTGGCTTCTTTGCAGTCCAGAAGATTAAACTTCTTCAGAAGTTCCTTCACATACTTGGTTTGGTGAACATACGTTCCTTCTGATGTTTGATTTATTTGTATCCCAAGGAAATACTTGAGTTCTCCCATCATGCTCATTTCAAACTCAGCCTGCATAGACTCAGCAAACTCCTTTCCAAGTGTAGCATTAGATGTTCCAAAAATAATATCATCTACATATATTTGACAAATTAAAATATCCCTTTTAAAGGTTTTACAAAAGAGAGTAGTGTCCACTTTTCCTCTAGTGAAACCATTATCCAGAAGGAAAGAACTTAAGCGTTCATACCAAGCTCTAGGAGCTTGTTTCAATCCATATAACGATTTCTTTAATTTAAAAACATGATTAGGAGACATAGAGTCTTCAAAACCAGGAGGTTGATGGACATAAACTTCTTCATCTATATAACCATTTAAGAAGGCACTCTTAACATCCATCTGATAGAAAGTGATGTTATGTTGAGTGGCAAATGAAATTAATAGACGAATAGATTCTAACCTGGCCACTGGTGCAAAGGTTTCTGTATAGTCAATCCCTTCTTGCTGACTGTAACCCTGAGCCACCAGTCTGGCTTTGTTCCTTACCACTTCTCCTTTCTCACTGAGCTTGTTTCTGAAGACCCATTTTGTACCGATTATATTGAATCCATCTGGTCTAGGAACAAGATCCCAAACATCATTCCTTGTAAACTGATTCAGTTCTTCTTGCATAGCAATTATCCAGTCTGGATCTTCTAGAGCATGATCAACAGAAGTTGGCTCGATCAAAGATACAAGACCTAATTGACAGTCTGCATTGTTCTTAAGGAATGCTCTTGTTCTGATTGGATCATCCTTCTTTCCAAGAATGACATCTTCTGAATGACCAGAGATGAGTCTGGATGATCTTCTGACAGATGGTTCTTCAGAAATGCTTAGATTCTCCAGAGAAGCTGATACTTGATCTTCCGATTCTTTGCTTCTGAGAGGTTCTGCTTCTGATGCGTTGCTTCTTGGCTCAACAACTTCTGATATATCAATATCACAATCTGCAAAATTATCAAACTGCTTTGGTTTTTCAGAACCAAGCTTATCATCAAACCTGATATTGATTGATTCTTCTACAGTCAATGTTTCAGTATTATATACCCTGTAGCCTTTTGAGCGTTCAGAATATCCAAGAAGGAAACACTTTTGTGCTTTGGAATCAAACTTACCAAGATGATCTTTAGTGTTCAGAATAAAGCATACACATCCAAAAGGATGGAAATATGAAATGTTGGGCTTTCTATTCTTCCACAATTCATAAGGAGTCTTATTAAGAATAGGTCTGATAGATATTCTATTCTGAATATAGCATGCAGTGTTTATTGCTTCTGCCCAGAAATGCTTAGCCATATTGGTTTCATTGATCATGGTTCTGGCCATTTCTTGTAGAGTCCTATTCTTTCGTTCTACAACTCCATTTTGCTGTGGAGTTCTAGGACAAGAGAAATCATGGGCAATACCATTCTCTTTGAAGAATTCTTCAAAGGATCTGTTCTCAAATTCACCACCATGATCACTTCTGACCTTTATGATTTTACACTCTTTTTCAGATTGAATCTGAATGCAGAAATCAAAGAACACTGAATGAGTCTCATCCTTGTGTTTCAAGAATTTCACCCATGTCCAGCGGCTATAATCATCTACGATGACTAATCCATATTTCTTCCCTCTGACAGATGCTGTTTTGACTGGGCCAAACAGATCAATGTGCAGGAGTTCTAATGGCCTTGAGGTAGAAACAACATTCTTGGACTTGAATTCAGGTTTGGAGAACTTGCCCTTCTGACATGCTTCACAAAGAGCATCTGATTTGAATTTCAGATTAGGGAGTCCTCTGACCAGATTTAGTTTGTTAATCTGAGAAATCTTTCTCAAACTAGCATGACCTAATCTTCTGTGCCAGACCCACTGCTCTTCAGAAACAGACATAAGACAAGTCACCTTCTGACTCATAAGATCTTGCAGATCTGTCTTATATATGTTGTTCTTCCTCTTGCCTGTAAATAGGATTGAGCCATCCTTCTGATTTACAGCCTTGCAAGACTCTTGATTAAAGATTATATCATAACCATTGTCACTCAATTGACTGATAGATAAGAGGTTATGTGTTAATCCTTCTACAAGAAGTACATTAGAAATGGAAGGAGAGTTACCAGACTTTATAGTTCCAGAGCCAATTATCTTGCCCTTCTGATCTCCTCCAAACTTGACTTCTCCTCCAGACTTAAGCACCAGGTCTTGGAACATAGACCTTCTTCCTGTCATGTGTCGTGAGCATCCAGAGTCCAGGTACCATGACATGTTGTGCTTTGTCCTTTTTGCAGTCAAGGATATCTGCAATAGGAATAATCTTATCCTTAGGTACCCACATCTTTTTGGGTCCTTTCTTGTTAGATTTTCTCAAGTTCTGATTGAACTTGGGTTTAACATTGTAAGCAATAGGAGGAACAGCATGATAATTCTTAATGTGAGTTTCATGATATTTCCTAGGTTGTGTCACATGCTTTTTGGTGTGTGTTATGTGAAAACTTTGAGCATGTGAAGTGTGCCTAATATCATGGGAGTGGCCATACTTGAACTGATCATACAATGGCTTGTATGTGAATTTCATTTCATCAACAGGTTCAAGTTTGTATGGGGTTTCACCCTCAAAACCAATGCCAACTCTTTTGTTTCCAGACACAGCATATATCATAGAAGCTAGCTGACTTCTGCCAATACTTCTAGATAAGAACTTCCTGAAACTTAAATCATATTCTTTCAGAATATGGTTTAGACTAGGAGTGGATTTTTCTGAATCAGAAGGAGATCCAACATTATTGGATAATTTTAAAAGTTTTTCTTTTAATTCAGAATTCTCCAACTCAAGCTTCTTTGTTTCAAATTCAAATAGCTTTTTCAGCTTTTTGTATTTGAGACTAATCTGAGACTTGAGTTCCAGAAGTTCAGTTAGACCGGAAACTAACTCATCTCTAGTAAGTTCAGAAAATACCTCTTCAGAATCTGATTCTGATGTAGATTCTGATCTGTCATCTTCTGTCGCCATCAGCGCACAGTTAGCCTGCTCATCTTCAGAGTCTGAATCGTCTTCTGACTCATCCCAGGTTGCCATAAGACCTTTCTTCTTATGAAACTTCTTCTTGGGATTTTCCTTCTGAAGATTTGGACATTCATTCTTGAAGTGTCCAGACTCATTGCATTCATAGCACATGACCTTCTTCTTGTCAAATCTTCTTTCATCAGAAGATTCTCCACATTCAAATTTCCTTGAACTTCTGAAGCCTCTGAACTTCCTTTGCTTGGTCTTCCAGAGTTGATTTAGCCTTCTGGAGATCAAGGACAGTTCATCTTCTTCTTCAGATTCTGATTCTTCAGGATCTTCTTCTCTAGCTTGAAAAGCGTTAGTGCATTTCTTGATATTGGATTTTAATGCAATAGACTTACCTTTCTTTTGAGGCTCATTTGCGTCCAGCTCTATTTCATGACTTCTCAAGGCACTGATAAGCTCTTCCAGAGAAACTTCATTCAGATTCTTTGCAATCTTGAATGCAGTCACCATAGGACCCCATCTTCTGGGTAAGCTTCTGATGATCTTCTTTACGTGATCAGCCTTGGTGTATCCCTTGTCAAGAACTCTCAATCCAGCAGTAAGAGTTTGAAATCTTGAAAACATCTTTTCAATGTCTTCATCATCCTCCATCTTGAAGGCTTCATACTTCTGGATTAAAGCTAGAGCTTTAGTCTCCTTGACTTGAGCATTTCCTTCATGAGTCATTTTCAAGGACTCATATATGTCATAGGCCGTTTCCCTGTTAGATATCTTCTCATACTCAGCATGAGAGATAGCATTCAGCAAAACAGTTCTGCATTTATGATGATTCCTGAAAAGCTTTTTCTGATCATCATTCATCTCTTGCCTTGTCAGCTTTACGCCACTGGCATTTACTGGATGTTTGTAACCATCCATCAGAAGATCCCATAGATCACCATCTAGACCAAGAAAGTAACTTTCCAGTTTATCTTTCCAGTATTCAAAGTTTTCACCATCAAATACCGGCGGTCTAGTATAACCATTGTTACCGTTGTATTGCTCAGCAGAGCCAGATGTAGATGCAGGTGTAGGTGTAGACTTTTCACTTTCATCAACCATCTTTTACTGAAGCGTTTTTCTCTTCCTGAATCTTTTCTAAACACGGTCAAGTGCTTGCACCTTAGAACCGGCGCTCTGATGCCAATTGAAGGATAGAAAAACACTTAGAAAGGGGGGGTTTGAATAAGTGTAGCTTTAAAAAAAAAACTTGACAGATAAAAATAAATTGCACAGTTATTTTTATCCTGGTTCGTTGTTAACTAAACTACTCCAGTCCACCCCCGCAGAGATGATTTACCTCAACTGAGGATTTAATCCACTAATCGCACGGATTACAATGGTTCTCCACTTAGTCAGCAACTAAGTCTTCCAGAGTCTTCTGATCACACACTGATCACTCCAGGAACAACTGCTTAGATACCCTCTAAGACTTTTCTAGAGTCTATTGATCCACACGATCACTCTAGTTACAACTGCTTAGTTCACTCCTAAGACTTTCCTAGAGTATTCTGATCCACACGATCACTCTAGTTCCTTACAACTTAATGTAATCAATTCTAAGAGTTTACAAATGCTTCTTAAAAGCGATAATCACAAACTGTGATATTTCTCTTAACGTTTAAGCTTAATCTCACTAATATATTACAACAGCAATGTAGTGAGCTTTGATGAAGATGAAGATTCTGAGTTTAGATTTGAACAGCGTTTGAGCAAGTTTAATATGAGTTGTTTTGGTGCAGAATCGTTAACCTTGCTTCTCATCAGAACTTCATATTTATAGGCGTTGGAGAAGATGACCGTTGAATGCATTTAATGCTTTGCGTGTTCCGTACAGCATCGCATTTAATGTTATACGCTTTTGTCAACTACCTCGAGCCTTGTTCACGCTGTGTCTACTGACGTAGCCTAGAATAGCTTTTAACGTTCCTTTTGTCAGTCAGCGTAGCTTGCCACTTGTACTTTCTTCTGATCTGATGTTTGTGAATACAACGTTTGAATATCATCAGAGTCAAACAGCTTGGTGCATAGCATCTTCTGATCTTCTGACCTTGAAGTGCTTCTGAGCGTGATACCATCAGAACTTCAGTGCTTCTGTTCTCTTGTTCTTCTGATGCTTCCATAGACCCATGTTCTGATTCTGCTTCGACCATCTTCTGATGTCTTGCCAGACCATGTTCTGATGTTGCATGCTGAACCATTTGAGACAAAGCTTCTGAGCGCTGAATTATGCGTACTCTTTATATATTTCCTGAAAGGGAAATTACATTGGATTAGAGTACCATATTATCTTAAGCAAAATTCATATTATTGTTATCATCAAAACTAAGATAATTGATCAGAACAAATCTTGTTCTAACACTTAAGTGCTTAATTAAGTTACTTATCAAAGCAAACTCTTATGTGCGGTTTAAAATGAAGTTTCGATTTTTTATGAACACTATATTTTTGGATGTATGCTTTCACCAAATTTGGTTTTTTTGTTGTATGAGTTGGGTATATATATTGAGTGTGTTTGTTTTTTCTGAGGTATGGTAAGATATTCTGGTTTGAGTTTGTGTTTGTCTTTGTTCATGTGCATTTTAAAATGAACTTTTGATCTGTTTCCACCTTCCACCGTTCTACTTCATTTTTCGGTAAGTTCATCACCACCTTCTTCTTCCATTTTAGTTCTTGAAGCTAAACTGGTTTTTTTTACTTATCCTTTTCTTCCATTTTTCATTTTCTTTCTAGAAGCTAAACTGGTTTTTCAATTTAATGACATTTTTGTTTTAATGACTTTCTGTAGTTCAAGCTTCATCTCCAAATGACATATTCAATGTTTCAAGATTGTTTTACGGTTTAATTGTTTTCGTTGCTCTGCGAATATTTCGTTGCTCTATGAATGTTTCGTAACTCTGAATGTTTTCATTTTAATGACTTTTTGCACTTTTCCTAATCATGCCTTCATTGTACTTCTTCCATCCTTTATTTTTATTTGTTTAATGATTTTGGTTGAAACTTTTGCTTTACTGATTTTTCAATGTGGCCACATTTAATAGATTCTTTACATCATTTTGTACTTTATATTTATCTATACTTTTCCAGTTTTCATGGCTTAATGGTTCAGTTTTGCTTATTCCTTCCATCTTACAATATTCACTCATATTACTAATACTCAAATCCTTTCATTCTAATTGCACTATTGATTGTTTTATTTCTTTTGTAATATTATATTTCAGGAAATCATCATGTTAAGACCACTGATTCTGATTGGAAATTTATAGAAGGATAATAATGTTTGGAAACTTGCAGTTTGTATAGTCGATCAATGGATCGTTAAAGAACTCGATGGGCATATGCATTTTGAAATAATTCTATAGATATCAAGGTTATTGTGTTGTTGTAGCTATGTCGTCTATATTTCTCAAAACTTGCACAACTTTATTAACTATTTTATTTATGTATAGGGCAACCAAGTTTGTGTCATAATCCAAAATCGTGAATACGAAGTTTGGAAACAGACTCTAGAAGCCCATTGTAGAGTTCTTAGTTGGAGATTTCCAAGTTGACAGCTTATATGGTAATTTCTAGAGCTCTGCCTTTTCCAATTCGAAATATTAATTTCAACACCATTGGGGAGATCATTTCTCTTTAAAATGTAAGTTCTATATTTATCATGGATGAACATTGGGTTTGTTGCTTGATACTTCAGGATTATGCAAAATATAATACTTTAAGCATGCATCCTGGTTGGCTTCAGTTAAATTTATCTTTTTGGAAGACTTCCATGTATAATTTATATATAACTTCATTGTTGTGGCCTTTTGGATTTGCATATGATTTCGATGGAACTGTCAGGCTATGGTTTAATTTTTTGGTTTCACAATTTCTTAGTTGTGGTACTTCAAAATTTGTCTTCTTATTAATCACTTCACACAAATTATATGGAAAGGAAATATTGTGACAAGAAATAATATGGTGAATTAATTATCTTCTTAAATATTCTAAATTTTTTATAGGTAAAGAATTTGGTTTCAACCTGTCATTGCCAAGTGATTTGGTTTTGTTTGCTGTGATATCACAATAAAGTAGGGAGGGGTTAATCAGTAACATATTGTGGTTTTTCAGGAGAAGGTTATGGAGTTATAAAGAGATATGCATAATGGAATCAAATGGGTGTGTTTTTTCTTCTTTTAGTTTTTGTATGATTTGAATGGAATAAGTCATACATTAGCTTTGTACATTTAATCGATTATTTTTGTTTATTGTTTTTCACTTTTTTCTATTTGAGATAAAATAGGTGTATTCATTTTTCACTTTTTCTTTCGCTGCCGAGTAAATCGTTGTATGATTCGTGGAATTGAAGTCTTTGCTTCTATTTTAGTAGTTATATGGAATAATCGGCAGATATAGTATTTGTATTACCGTGTCAAGTTGTGTAGCAGCCCAGTCTCGGAGTTATATATGTCCATCGATTAGGAGTAGTCATGAAGTAGCTCTGAGTTATCTTGGTCCATCAATTGGGAGTAGTCCTGGAGTAGCTCTGAGTTATCTTGGTACATAATTGCTACAATCGATTGCATCCTCAACCGCAATCAGCGCCAGTTACGCTGCACCGCCTCTGCTGATCGTACACTGCTTGGTCGTTACTATTAGCACAGTCACGTAACTAGCTGTCCCTTGATTCTTGCCTCAGCTCCTTAACTATAGCAGCAGCTGTTACCATTTAGGAATATTGTGTAGTTATTATATATTTAAATTAGTCATTATGTGTGTTGATTTGTTGCCTTAGTTTTAGCTGATCTGTTATGATATTGTTGGCAACAAATTAATCTCCATAACTTGTATCTCCTATTTATTCCACTATTATTCATGTAAATGAAATAACCAGAAAATATACACAGTCTGTATATTCTATAGTTACTGCCTAATGTTACTCAAAATTTGATATCTGTCTCTCAACTGTGCCAAACTAACAAAGTTTCAATTGAATTTTTCCCTTGGCATTTCGAGGTAAAGGACTTGCATACGAAGGAGATTCTTCTGCGAGGATTGAATGAAGATAATGTGTACAGGTTTCAACCAAATGCACCAGCCCCACAAATTTCCTATGCAATTTCCAAACCCACACTCAAACTATGGCACCACAGACTCGGTCATCCTGCATCTCCTGCTCTCCTCCACACCCTCAAGTCAAACAATATTTCTTATTCTGGTTCTTTTAATAAATGTCTAGATTGTCTTTCTAATAAGAGTCATAAATTACCATTTTCAAGTTCTTCTATTTCTAGTTCTAGTCCCTTAGAAATTTTGTACTCAGACTTATGGGGACCGGCTCCAGTAAATTCAATTGATGGTTTTCGTTATTATATAATCTTTGTGGACCATTTTTCCAAGTATGTTTGGCTCTACCCTCTAAAACTCAAATCTGATGTTTCAACAATATTTCCAATTTTTAAAAACTTGGTAGAAAGACAATTCAACTCTAGAATTAAAACCCTTTACTCTGACAATGGTGGAGAATTTATAAAAATTCGACCATTCTTACAAGCCAATGGTATCTCTCACTTAACTACCCCACCCCATACCCCTGAACACAATGGTCTCTCTGAACGAAAGCACCGTCACCTCACCGAAACTGCTCGCTGCCTCCTAAACCATGCCTCCCTACCTTCCAATTTTTGGTCATATGCCTTTCAAACAGCTGCCTATCTAATAAATCGGTTACCCACTCATGGTCTTAACATGAGAACACCACACCATGTACTATTTAAAACATCTCCAAACTACAAAAAACTAAAAACCTTTGGGTGTCTATGCTTTCCTTGGCTTAAACCATACACAAATAATAAGTTAGAACAAAGATCTGAACCATGTTTGTTCCTTGGATATAGTCTCACACAAAGTGCATACATTTGCTTTAATTTCAAAAACAATAAAATCCATCATTCTAGACATGTTCACTTTCTAGAAGACATTTTCCCATACTCACCAAACAAAACTAAGCCATCACATATATCTCACCTTGATCCAGACTCTAAACAACCTTATACAAATATAGATTATGGTGTTCAACCTTTAACCTCTATAATACCAATCTCTAAATCTACCCCTTCTAACCTTCCTCAAATCTCTCGCTCAGCCAGCCCCACCTCATCCAGATCACCAACAAATTCTTTAACCCAAAGTGATACTTCACCATCCAATCAACCCATTAGTCCTCTTTCCCCTCCACAAACCACAATACATTCCCCACCTCAACCACTGCCTGTACATGTTTCATCTTCATCTCAATCACTTGCAGCAGGTTCTCCTTCTCAAGCTTCAACTTTGGTTATGCCAAATCACTCCATGATCACTCGTGGAAAAGCGGGAATAATCAAACCAAAGAAACTTTTTTCTGTGTCTAAACATCCTCTACCACCAGCTGAAGAACCAACGTGTGTATCAAAAGCAATGTTGTGCCACGAGTGGAAACAAGCAATGTCAGAAGAATTTACAGCTCTCATGACTAATGGTACATGGTCCTTAGTTCCTCCACAGCCCCATTTCAATGTCATTGGAAACAAATGGGTGTTTCGCTTGAAAAGAAATCCGGATGGATCCATCGCTCGTTACAAAGCGCGGCTTGTTGCGAAAGGTTTTCATCAACGGCCAGGTATTGATTATAAAGACACTTTTAGTCCTGTTATTAAGCCACAAACGATCAAAATGGTATTGTGTATTGCACTTTCAAAAGGCTGGAATTTAATCCAAATGGATGTTAACAATGCCTTTTTGCACGGTACCATATCTGAAGACGTTTACATGCGTCAACCATATGGCTTTGTTCATCCTACACTATCTGGTCATGTATGCAAGCTCCACAAAGCATTATATGGTCTAAAACAAGCTCCTCGAGCCTGGTACAATGAATTAAAATCCTTTGTGGTTGCTTCTGGATTTCTCAACAGCAAATCAGATTCATCTCTCTTCATCTACAATCACGATAATATCACTGCCTATTTCCTAGTATATGTTGATGATATACTTCTTATAGGAAATAATATCAACTTCTTAAATAACTTCAAGGCTGGTCTTGCTACAAAGTTTTCTCTAAAAGATCTTGGAAGACCAAGTCATTTTCTTAGTGTCGAACTCATTCCCACTAGCACCGGAATTTTTATGTCTCAACATCATTATATTCGAGACATACTGCAAAAAGGAAATATGATTGATGCTAAGCCAGTAGGAACTCCAATGTCTACTACTTGCTCCCTTGGCACCCATGACGATACACCTCCATGTGACGCTACTTCTTTTCGCAGCATTATTGGATCTTTGCATTATTTATCTATCACTAGACCAGATGTGGCATTTGCTGCCAATAAGCTGTCACAGTTCATGCAAGCACCATCGGCAACTCACATGCAAGCTCTCAAACGCATTCTCCGCTATCTCAAGCACACTATCTCACATGGTCTCCATCTAGTAGCAACAAAGAATCTTGAACTCACTGCCTTTTGTGATGCAGATTGGGGCGGTGACACTATTGATCGAAAGTCCACGGGTGCCTACATTGTTTATCTCGGACCCAATGTCATTTCTTGGTCCTCCAAGAAACAACCTATAGTTGCGAGATCCTCCACAGAGGCTGAATATCGCACAATCGGAACCACTACATCTGAACTTTTGTGGTTACAACAGCTTCTATTGGAACTTGGGATCAAAATTACTCATCCGCCGAACATATTTTGCGATAATATTGGTGCAACATATCTTTGTGCAAATCCAGTGTTCCACTCACGAATGAAGCACTTAGCTATCGACTATCACTTCGTTCGTGACATCATTGCAAAAGGTGAACTCAAAGTTTCTCATGTACCTTCCAGTCACCAACTAGCAGATTTACTAACGAAACCACTCTCTCGGCCTCGTCATGAGTTTCTTCTCTCCAAGATTGGCGTCGTTGACCACTCTTCCATCTTGCGGGGGCGTATTAGCACAGTCACGTAACTAGCTGTCCCTTGATTCTTGCCTCAGCTCCTTAACTATAGCAGCAGCTGTTACCATTTAGGAATATTGTGTAGTTATTATATATTTAAATTAGTCATTATGTGTGTTGATTTGTTGCCTTAGTTTTAGCTGATCTGTTATGATATTGTTGGCAACAAATTAATCTCCATAACTTGTATCTCCTATTTATTCCACTATTATTCATGTAAATGAAATAACCAGAAAATATACACAGTCTGTATATTCTATAGTTACTGCTATTTGTTTACAATTGTATTGTTGTGTTGCTGATTTATATTGTGATCTTGCCGGATTTAAGTTTTTAACCACAAATCAATGCATTGAAAAGGAGAGATTAAGATTGTAAATTTGTGAGATATTTTTGATGGTGTTAATTAGAAATTTAGTTGTGATATATGCAGAAACGACTTGATACAAATTGCTTTAGTAGTTATAACCAATGTCCATTATAGTAGAAATTTGTTTATAATGGTAGGACACAAAGGATACAAATTACTATGCAGTAGGAGAACAAAATTATTTATTTGTTTTGTTAAAATTAATTAAAATTAGTTTGTTAAAATTAGTTTGAAAAAATAATCTTTATTAGTTTGTTAAAATTAATTTATAAGATTGAAAAAAAACCACTCAGTAACTTGAAGCAGTTTTTTTTGTCAGCTATTTATTTTTTTAATAATTTTTTTAATAAAAAATAAATTAAATAATTATTTATTTATTGTAATTAATTAAAAGATAGAGTGTATTATAGAAATGGAAAAAGGGTCGGCTATTCCTTTATATATAGTTATAGATAATATACTTAAAAATTTATATTTTTTAAATATAAATTTAATAGGGGTATTATAAAAAAAAAGCTATTAACACAGGTGAAAATTTGGAAAATATATTACAAAAAAAAATAGTTTTATAATTAAGAATTTAAAGAGTATTTTTTTAATTCTCAAATAAATGTGTTTAAAAGTGTAAGAATGGTTAAATAAGTTTATCACTCTTTAGGATTTGTTTGATTGATGATAAATGGAGGGGAGGGGAGGGGAGAGAATATTTAATAGTTTAGGTGTTTGATTCAAATTTTAAGAGGGAGAGGGTTCTAAAAAGATTGTTTATTTTGACAAACTAATTTTAAATTACTTAAAACCTTTTTATTTGACATTTTAAATCTTATAAATTATTCTAAACATGGAATAATAAAACTAAGTTGTTTTCTAAAAACTAAATCTCCTCAAATCATAATATACTGTAAATATTTATTAAGCTTTTAATTTCTATAATTTCTTTGATTTGATTCTAATCTTTATCATTTTATTCAATAAAATTTTAAATATATAAATTTTCTAAATTAAAATTGATGTCATAGAGATTGTTTCTAAAAAATGAAGGTCATCTTTAAAATGAGATTTTATTTATTTATTTATTTATTTATTTCATATCGAGTAACTTTAAAAAAGATTTTCATTTTTAATTTCTTAATTGATTTTATATATTTAAAGACAAAAACATTTTTTTGGTAACTTACAAAAAAAAATTAACAAAATCTATTCTTTTTAAATTAGCATCTTAATTTAAAAATTAAAAAATTGTTTTATAGTTAAATAAATTATACTTTTAAATATTAAAAATATTTTTATAAACAAAATATAGTTTGTTATTGATAAAAAATTGTGTGCAAATAATAACAAAGACAGTAATATAACTTTATTTATAAATTATAAGTAATCATAAAATGCTTTTTTAACATAAATATTTTTATCCCGTGCCTCGCACGGGTAGATATACTAGTATATTTTTAAATTTGTAATGTGTGATTAAGGGCTAAATTATAATATTTTATAAAGATATTCATGTTTGTATAATTATTGGTATATATATATATATATATATATATATATATATATATATATATATATATATATATATATTCATAAATTCATATATTCTTTAACTTTATAACAAAATATCTTGGCACACAATTTTCTTATCAAATTTGATAATAATTATATAATTAATACATATAAAATATGTGGTTAACTCAATTTAGCAAATGATTAACTTATATCTAATCACTTTAAAATTTTAGATAATCTATATTTGACCACTTAAAAATTGAAATAAATATTTCACAAATATTTATTTAACCAATATTTGTGTTTGTTGTCACGGTCTAAATACAATTTTTCCCCTTTATCTCTAAAAAAATTAAGAAATTTGGTAGAAATATTAAGTCGGTTTATTATTTGCATAATTTTACAAAAACAAAAGTGACTTATATTTTAGAAAGAATGTAATATTAATTTGTAGGGTGTGTAATCATTTTGGTTTGGACCAGTTTTTGGTTAAAAAAAATGACTGAATCAATGATATCTCTATCGATTTTGTTTGGTTCGATTTTTAGTATTTTTCAGAAATAGAACTGAACCAAACTAAGTGGTTTGATTTGGTTTAGTTCAGTTCATCAGTTTACAATGCTCTTTTTTCAAACATAATTTAATTTGTGTATCCTCCACTATCATGTTTTCGGTGTATTTTATGCTATTATATTTAAATGTTTTTTCTGCATATATTCACGAATCCCAGCACAATCATGCTTTGAAAATGATTAGAGGATCCAGTGGGCGATTTCTCAACGCCAAACATCTTTCACAGTCTAACACAGAATTTGTAAATGGTTCACGTTCTGGCACTGGCTCTATCAACAAATATCCGAAGGAAGAGTATTCAAAGATGGAAAGTCACCATTCCTAAAAAATTGGCAATAACGAAAAACTTCCATCAGAACTTGCTTCGACCGCACATGTTTTTCCTATAATCCGCCCTATCAAGTCCCATCTAGACAGGATTTGGTACTATTGCATAATTAAGCTACATCTTACTTTTCTTACAGTATTACTGCATAATGCATTTCAACTTCAATTTCCAGCTATGCTTTTTGCCCCATCCCATCAAACAAATTAATGGAATGAAGAAATAGAGAACAATAGTCAAATACACCTTTTTTCTATGGAAATTATCCACTTATGATTCGACTGTTATTCCCTACTGTATCTGGTTTAAGGGTTGATGGTGTGTTGGTTAAGAGCCCGTGACTCATTAATGCCTTTGTTTTTTTTCTTTTTCTTAATTACCTTGAAATGATGGTTAGGTTGAATTGCTTTTGTCTTTTCCTTTCATTAGTAGTAATATTTGTTTACTGAGTTGAATTTGTGAGGGATATGAATTATGATTAGTCTAATACTTTGTGCAATAAAACAACTAATTTGCAGGAACTTAATGTACCCAAGCATGATGTTGAGAAACTACTGGTGTCGCTTATTTTGGATAACAAAATTCAAGGACACATTGATCAAGTGAACCGGCTCTTGGAACACTCTGATAAGTAAGTTTATGTGTTTTAATTCCTTTCAAGTGGACTTGATCCCTAAATTATTGTGTATTTAAAACCTGGTATTTTATTAACGTTTAAAAAACAATTTTCAAGTCGAAAGGAATGAAGAAGTATACAGTTGTGGACAAATGGAATACACAACTTAAATCTCTTTATCAAACTATCAACAACAGAGTTGGTTAAGTCATAGTTGGTTGAACCTCTTTTATTTTTGTAGGAATTACAATTTACACTTATTGTTTTATTTTATTCACTTCTCTTTTACTATTGTCACAATCTCCTCTAATTTTTGTTTAGTACTGCCATGTTTTCACATAGTTAATTTTTTTTCTAATATGCTGCATGTTGTACTTGGACTATTTCATACGTTTCTACATGTCTTTCTTCTACTTTTTATAAAAAAATATCAATACATGTATTTAGATTAGACACAAGTCACACAATGTGAGTTGAATGTAGATGGTCGTATCAATTGTTTATTCATTTTATCATCTATTATGAACTAACAACCTAACACTAAATTGAAATAAATGCTCCTGCATTTTTGTGTAATTTGGCATTAATAATTTTTTTATTTATTTATTTATTTAATTGTTATCAAATCATATCAATTCTATTTGTTTAATATCACTAAATAATGCTAATTAATATATTTTTTAATTTTAATAAAATTAAAATATCTTATTAGTAAAACTTTTTTTAGATGGTTAATTTCCATTTTATATATGCAATTTGATCGAATTTTTTTACTTCATATTTTTCGTATCGTTCGTAAAATATTACACTATAAATAATACACCAGGCGACAACACGGGTCTCTAACTAGTGATCCTTTATAGCCAGAACATGAATTGTAGAGTTCTCTCTATTTTCATTGGCATATAATATAATATTATTATAATATGTAACAAAATATATTTAATTTATTATCTTAATATATTTTTAAATTTGTAATGTGAGATTAAGGGCTAAATTATAATATTTTATAAAGATATTCATGTTTGTATATTTATTGGTATATATATTCATAAATTTATATATTCTTTAACTTTATAACAAATTATATTTTGGCACACAATTTTGTTATCAAATTTGATAATAATTATATAAATACATATAAAATATGTGGTTAACTCAATTTAGCAAATGATTAACTTATATTTAATCACTTTAAAATTTTAGGTAATCTATATTTGACCACTTAAAAATTTTAATCAACATTTCACAAATATTTATTTAACCAATATTTGTGTTTGTTGTCACAGTCTAAATGCAATTTTTTCCCTTTATCTCTAAAAAAATTAAGAAATTTGGTAAAAATATTAAGTCGATTTATTATTTGTATAATTTTACAAAAACAAAAGTGACTTATATTTTAGAAAGAATTTAATACTAATTTGTAGGGTATGTAATCATTTTGGTTTGGACCGGTCTTTGGTAAAAAAAATGATTGAATGATATCTCCATGGATTTTGTTTGGTTCGATTTTTAGTATTTTTCAGAAATAGAACTGAACCAAACTAAATGGTTTGATTTGGTTTAGTTTAGTTCAGTTCATCAGTTTACAATGCTCTTTTTCAAACATAATTTAATCTGTTTACTCTCCACTATCGTGTTTTCGGTGTATTTTATGCTATTATATTTAAATAATTTATTTCATATAATTTATTCCATGTTTAATTTTTTAAACAACTTACAAGTTGTTTTTAACCCATACAAAATAGTGAGACATGATTTCTATTGCATCATGAAATAAGTTCACTATCAAATATAAAAGTGGAGACTTGGCATTACAAGGTCGAGAAGAAATTTGAAAGCTTAACAAATAAAACACAATTATAAAAACAAAATTTTTATAATGTTGAGATTAAAGTAACTGTTATATGAGCAGAACGGTTAGCTTAGGATCTTCAACTATTCTCGCAGCCAAGGTTTTAAAAAACAGTCCGTGAATGCGAAAACGGATGCGACAAAATGGTTTTGGCAGATGTCGATATCAATATTGTTATCAGCCTTTTTAACAAAATGTGATGGAAAGGTACTTTTTTATTTCATAGAACATGTACACAATATATACAGCCTGAGATGCTAACATTATTCCTATAATTTCTCAATTACATCTATCATTGGTATAAAATAACTAGTCAATATTTAGAATAAATGAGAGAATCATGTACATCATGAAATTAAATAGCAATTTCAAACATTGAGCACATTTTGATTATGCCTGATTACATTTTGATTATGCCTTATTAGTTTTCGATATTGAAGAACAAATTCTGGTAAATTCACACCGCGACGATCGCAATTAGTGTTGCAGCATCTCTACCGACCGAAATCACAAAAAACCTTTATGCAACAGTGACACGACTGTAACGCCTCGAATTTGATTAATTATTTAATTAAATTAATTAAGGATTTAATTTTTGGAATTTGTCTAAGTTGGGATTTATCGGAGAAATTGGAATTTTATTGTATTGGAGTAAGTTGCATCGTTAATTATGGATTTAAGTTGTGGAAATAATATAATAATAATATGGGAATAATATTGGAATATTATTATAATTATTATTATTATGAAATTATTGGAATAAGAATGAGTTTGTTGTTTGGGCTTGCTTTGTGATGGTGATAGTAATTGGGAGGTGTATGGAGTTGAGCCCAGTGAGAAAAGTTGTTATAATAATAATAATAATGATATTATTGTTATTACTATTATTATTTGGATATAAGAAATTATAAGGGAATTAGGTTTATGTGGAAACAGGGTTTGGAGGAGAGGTGAAGAAGAGAGCCATGGCGGAACAGAAAAGCTAGAGGAAGTCCAATTTTCGCAGCAAGTTTCTGCATGGAGACACCTTAGCAAATGAGACGTTTCTCCCAATCCAACCGTTGGATCGTCGCGGTTATCGAACACAGCGTTCCAGACTCGTAGAGGTAACTTCTGACCGGAGCGATTTTCGTTTTGATGATTTTAAGTCCATCTGACAAAGCAATTTTCGAACAGGTTTTTGGTGCGTCTCTGCATGTTGTTAGATAAGATTTTCGGAGAAAAGTTGGAAGCGGCGGCATAAGCTATGGCAACCGGGAGAGTAGAGCAATCTCATATCTAAGGTAAGGGTGGGGTTCTAGATCTATAAACGGGATTATGATGAATGATATGTGGGGGTTATGGTTGTATGATTGCCTCTGTTTTGTGTGTTGTGATTGTATTGTTGAATGTTGAAATTGATTGACGTCTGTGAATAAGGTTATAAAAGTTCAATCAATGGTTGTGGGAAATTAACCTAGGGTTTATAATTGTTATTATTGAGGAATTAGTTGTAGAAAATTCTAGATGTTGGTGGAGTATAACTATAATATTGCTATGTTCCTGTGATGGTCGAAATTGGATTGTACTGGAATCGAAGGAAGAAAATTGAGTTTTAATTTTGTTGGAAGATGCTGTCAGCGCAGGTAAGTGCCAAGGTTTGGACGCGGCGCAAACTGAAGGTTTCTGTGGTGTTCACGGCGCGTGCTATACGAGTTTTAGAAATATGTTTTGATTTCCTGTTGATGTTTTTTGTTGGTTGTTGGGATCAAGCCTTAGTAGGATTAACTTGAGAAGAATTATAATTATTATTAGTGAAGAAATTGGTTTAAATTAATTAGAATATTATACCGTTGGAATTGATTAATTTAATTAGTAGAAATTATAGTGATGATTCTTAGTGATGAGATATGTAGTTAATGAATTAAGTTGTATAAAGATGGAATTGGTGTGAAGAAGAAATAGCAGTAGTAATAACGATGATATATGTAGCAGGCTGAATTAGTAGCATAATTGGAATTAATAATAGAATTAACGAATAATAGAATTGGAATTAGAATGATAAGAATTGTTGATAGTAGATTAATTAATAAATTGAAGAATTAGTACCTAGATGTTTAGGGGCTGTTTTGTAATGATTTAGTTGATGCAATTGATGCATGTTTAAGTTGTTGTTTTCGTTGATGTTGTTCTGGTTGTTGTTGTTGATATGTTGATTAAGTTGCAGGTCTTATGACCACGGTTGATTAAGTTGTTTGCGGTTGTTGCATTGTTGTGATGTGACGTTGTAGTTGTTGTTATTGTTGCATGCATACATTTACATATTATGTTGGCCTGGATTGGAAAAATGTTTAAGTTGGCCCTGACGGCACCTGTTTAAGTTGGCCTTGATGGCACCTGTTTAAGTTGAAATGCCTCGATAACCTGGCATATGTTTAAGTTGGGAGTTCTGCTCCAATGGTACCACATGCATTTGCACAGTTGAGTCGCATTTGAAGTTGTTGTTGTTATTACGTTGTTGTTGTTATTACGTTGTTGTTGTTGTTATAAGTTGTTGTTGTTATACTTGTTGCTGATAATTGTTATTATACTTGTTGTTGATAAATAATTATTATAACCGTTGTTGCTATTTATTATTATAACTTTTGTTTAAATGAGTATGAAGTGGTGAAATTGTATGATCTAATCTTAATATATTATTTATCATACGCTTGTTTATATTGTTGGATATCTCACCCCTTCTGAATGATGTTTCCCTACCATGGGAAATGGACAGGTACTCAAGATAGCGGTGGAAGTTTGAAGTGATTTTATGAAGTCTTTAGTTACTGTTAGTTCGAGTTGGGTCTTGCTCTGATACGTAGCACTCGGGGGATGAACAATTGTCTTTTAATTGTTGTTATAACTATAAGAGCATCCACATCCATTATATCTATTTGAGTTCTTTAAATGAGACCCGCTTAATTTTTTATATTATTTTATTTTTTTCAATTAATTAATTAAACAACCATACTACATTTCTCAAATATCCATACAACTCTTAAAACATTTTAAAATGGGTCCCACTATAATCCATATTATACCTCATTTATTCTGACTATGGTACCATTTTTTATTAAAAAATTAATAAAAAGAGAAACAAGTAATGAAAAGAACGTTCTTTACTGTGTTAACGTTTGCAAACTAAAGAACTCCTTTTCTATTTAATTATCCATTGTCTTCTGACAACGTGGCTTAGAAAAATGTGTAGGAACCTTGAAATGGTACCGATAATTATGCTCTAGGTTGTTAACTTTTAAGTGGAATTTATGAAGTAATATGACGTTGGTGAATTTGTTTTAGTTTAATAAAAATATTATGCGAAGTGAAGTTGAATAATTGATATTATTATTATTATTATTATTATTATTATTATTATTATTAAAAGTTGTTTTATTTTTTAAAAGAGTAAACATGTTTTATCGTTTCATCCGAGTTATGTGCTATGTATCTATGATATATGTGATTAATTTGTTTGTTGTTTTACGTTGAATGTGACATCTTAATTGTATATTGAATTTCTGCACTCTGATTTTATTAAATATTTGTTGGGTAGATTTGGGGTGTTACAACGACCGCGACCGTTCTTTTAAACCCTGATTCGTAACATGCAAATTGTAAATCTGTGAATATAGAAGATGTCATACTCTCTGGTTAGTTTCACAATTAATGTCTCCGCATTAGATTTTTGTTGATTATTTTGTGTATGTGTATATTTAGTTTTTAAGAATCTAAATGAATTATTGAAAAAGTAATTGTAGTGTGTGTTTTGGTTCAGCGCATCGAAATGAACATCTATCTGGCTTGTTGAGGATTTTCTCCAATGATTTGAAAGCCAAATATCGTCAATTTGAGAGGAAGCGAAAGAAGAATGACAAAACAACTGTTTAGTGTATATATTGCTATGATTTTTAATTGGCCACTTTTCTTGGACTTGTTTGCTGTTTTGGTATATATGTATAACTCCATCTTTATGGTGTTTGCGTTCTTTGGAGCTTAATAGTTAATATCATCCAATGCTAAAGAGTGTAGTAGTCTATGTGATGCAAAGAAATGTGCTTTATATACTTGTATAAATATTCTAGTTCAAACATAATTATTTTTTGGTGCTTGTAAGTATTAATCTAGGGTATTTTTCTAAGGACAAGGTTCTCGTTTAATTTTCTTACTTTCTCATCACCTGTTTATTCGTAGAGAACATGATTTTGTACTTCTAATATGTTCCTTAGATAACATGGTAATATGTTGCAGGTTAGTTTCTTCTTTCAACAACTCATATCCAGGGTCAGCCACTGCCATGCAATGGTAATTAAACTTTTTCTATTTTCTATTGTCCGATTGGTAGATTTGGAAAATACTATGAGAGGACACATAAGAGGAGAGAGAGAGAGGACATTCACAGATAGTACAAAATCTGTTAGAGGCTGCACTGCACGTGGCTTGGCCGGGTGGCAGCAGCTGAGTGGAGAAAGAATCTAGGATACAGTTGATAAATGATTGGAGAGGCCCTCATTAGGAGGCACGCATGATTTGAGTGGAGATTTCCATTAGGAGAGACCAGGCCTCTCGAAGAGCCTCTCATTTTCTATTTCCCTGCTTTTGTTTTCTTCATTTCTGCATCAATGTACTATTAGATCCCATTTGAACTCTAGTACTAATAATAATCATTCTCTTTTTCACTATATTCTGTGTACTTCTGTTATCTTCTGGACAAGGAGTCTCAAAAGATAGAAGATGTGATCAAATGGCCTATACCTAAGGATTTGAAGGGGTTGAGGGGATTATTAGGTATAACTGGATATTATAGAAAGTCTGTGAAGGACTATGGAAAAATTGCTTGGTCTTTAACACAACTGCTCAAGAAAGAGAGATTCCAATGGAGTGATGAGGCTCAAGCAGCTTTTGAGAGGTTAAAGAAAGCTTTGACTACTCTACCTGTTCTAGTTATGTCAGATTTTGAGAAGGAGTTTGTGCTGGAAATTGATGCTTCAGGCAGAGGAATAGAGGTTGTCCTCATGCAAGAAGGGAGGTCAATATGTTATATGAGCCAAACTTTATCTGAGAGAGCTCAACAAAAGTCAGTTTATGAGAGGGAGCTGATGGCTGTTGTGATTGCAGTCCAAAATGGAGGCCGTATTTATTAGGTAGACATTTTAAAGTTCACACTGACCAAAAGAGTCTTAAATTCATCACTGAACAGAGAATTATGGGGGAAGAACAACATAACTCGTTGTCTAAGCTCCTAGGTTTTGACTTTGAGGTTAAGTATAAACCTGGGAAGGAGAATAGTGCTGCAGATTCTATGTCTAGACAGATGCAGTATGCACATATATCCACCATTCAGTGTGAATTATGGGAAGGATTGGAAGAGGAAATCCAGAAAAATGATAAGCTCAGGGCTATGGTGCAAGCCTTAGTTTTGGATCCTCAATTCCATAAAGGGTTCCAACTTAAAGGAGGAAGGTTGTATCATGAAAGTAGAGTAGTAATCCCCAAGAACTTACCTAGGGTGGCTTGGATTATGAATGAATTCCATGATACAGCTGTAGGGGGCATTCAGGGTATCTAAGGACCTACAAAAGGATTGCTATTGTGGTTTATTGGGAATGAATAAGAAAACAAATTCAAGCTTATATGCAAGCTTGTGAAATATGCCAAAGAAATAAGTATCAAACTCTGACACCTGGAGGGCTGCTACAACCTTTGCCAGTACCTACTCAAATATGGAGTGATATTTCAATGGACTTCATTGGAGGATTGCCTAAAGTCCAAGGAATAGATACAATGATGGTGGTGGTAGACAGACTGGCCAAATTTGCTCATTTCCTACCTGTTAGCCATCCTTATACAACTAAGGACATTGTTGAACTATTCATACAGGATGTAGTAAGGCTGCATGGATTTCCTAGTTCTATTGTCTCTGACAGAGACAAGGTGTTCTTAAGTAATTTCCGGTCTGAACTATTTAAACAGGAAGGCACTAAGTTAAAGTACAACAATGCTTACCATCCCCAGTCAGATGGGCAGACAGAAGTAGTAAATAGGTGTTTAGAAACCTACTTGATATTTGTGACTGGTATGAAACCTAAACAGTGGCCTAAATGGTTGGCTTGGGCTGAATATACGTACAATACTAATTATCATGCTTCCTTGAAAACGACCCCTTTTGAGGATTTATATGGTAGAGCACCACCCGTGTTGATCAGAGGGGATGCCCCTTTCTCAGAAATTGATGAAGTCAATAAGTTAATAGCTGAGAGAAACATTATGTTAAAGGAGTTACAAGAACAGTTGCTTAAGGCCCAAGACATGATGAGAAACCAAGCTTATAAACATAGAAGAGAGGTTGAGTATGAAGTAGGAGAGAGGGTGTTCCTGAAGATTCAACTTTACAAGATGAAGAAATTAGCTAAGAGGATGAATAAAAAATTAAGCCCTAGATACTATGGCCCTTATGAAGTGTTACAGAAGATAGGGGCAGCAGCTTATAAGCTGAAATTTCCTGAAGACACTAGGGTTCATCCTGTTTTCCATGTTTCCTTGCTAAAGAAGGCAGTCATACCCTCTATCAAACCACAACCTTTACCAGCTTGTATGACTGAGGAGTGGCATTTAGAACCAGAAGAAGTAATAGCTACTAGGCAGAATGAGCAAGGGGAGGTGGATGTGTTAATCAAGTGGAAAAAGCTGCCAGACTTTGAAAATTCCTAGGAGTTAAGAGACAAGGTGAGAGCTGAGTTTCCAACATTCCTCATTGAGGTCAAGGAGAGTATTGAAGAGGGGAGAATTGGTAGATTTGGAAATACTATGAGAGGACACGTAAGAGGAGAGAGAGAGAGAGGACATTCACAGATAGTACAAAATCTATTAGAGGATGCACATGGCTTGGCCAGGTGGCAACAGCTGAGTGGAGAAAGAATCTAGGATATAACTAATAAATGATTAGAGAGGCCCTCATTTGGAGGCACGCATGATTTGAGTGGAGATTTCCATTAGGAGAGACCATGCCTCTCGGAGCCTCTCATTTTCTATTTCCCTGCTTTTGTTTTCTTCATTTCTGCATCAGTGTACTACTAGATCCCATTTGAACTCTAGTACTAATAATAATCATTCCCTTTTTCACTATATTCTGTGTACTTCTGTTATTTTCTGCCCTAATTACTAGATTTATTCTATCATCGATCTAAATCATGTTTACCAATACTGCAAATTTAGTATAGGTAACGAGTCAATTTTTTAAACATTATGCCTTATGCACTAGTCTTGTGTCGAATGTGTCTCTTTATGACGCAAGGATGTCACCGGGATCAGAAGTTGGAAAATACTCTGTTGGATGGAAGCCCGACTCCTCATCTGAGGATATGTGATTTTGGTTACTCCAAGGTAGGCATATGTTTATCTCACAAGTACTTCATGATGTGAGTGATGTGCTAATACATTTTACTGGGATGTGTTTGGTTGAGTAATGCTTACCTCCAACTACTTCCTTCATCTGAGTGTTTTCGTAATCTTTTTTTAGATTTTGTTCTTCTGGTGTGAACTGTGAAAATGATCGAAATCCGTAGCTCCTTAAGTTACTAAATTATAAGTTCAGCAGTTTCTACTTCATTTTGCATTCCTGTGTGATAGAATTTAGCTTGTCAAAAGCTGTAAGAAACTAAGTGGTAGATTTGGTAAAGTTTATGCAAGGACACGTAGGAAGAGAGAGAATGAAGGAAATATCACATAAAACAAATCATGTTAGAGGCTGCACATGGGATGGACAGCTAGTGGGACAATTGTCAGAATTCTAGTGGAAAGAGAACCTAGGAATGGAGAATAAATGAGAGAGGACTGACACAATTGAGGGCAGCCAGAAATTGAGTGGAGAAATCCTCATGGGAGGGAAAAGGCCTCTCTATGAGCCTCTTTATGCTTTCTATTCTATTTCTATTTCTGCATATTACTGTTTCTTTTGTTTGTACTACTAGATCCCATTTAAACTTTAGTAATTTGAATACAAATCATCTTTTTCCTATTCTATTTTTCTGTTCTTACTCATTTCTGCTCTAAAATACTGAATTTAGCCTATCAATTTGGTATCTAGAGTCTTGGTTGCGTCACCTATGCTATCAATTTGAAGGGAAGATAGCATAAATTCAGGAGCTGGTGTTGGAGCAATAGGCACGACAACAAGTAACGGTGGAGCAGATTAGGCAGTTGATTCAAGAGAAACCCACTCAGAATCGAAGACGACATGGTAGACCACGAGGGCGTAGTTACGAAGACGACGAATAGGAAGTAGGAAGCGATAGCAGTACGATTTTGCGAGAATCACAACCACGACATCACCGTCATGGTGGTGAAAGTGGATCCGGTTTTTTTGGAAATAGACGAAAGTTAGAGATCCCAATTTTCAAAGGAAAAGATGCGTATAGTTGGCTCGTAAGCGTCGAGAGGTATTTTCAGCTGAATGGGGTAAGATTTCCTGACAAGCGGAATGCGGTGGTGATGGTGATGGAAGATAAGGCCTTAAGTTGGTATTAGTGGTGGGAGGAATTTAAGATATCTATTATGAAAAGGTTTCAACCGGGACTCTTACATAACCCGATGGGACCTTTGTTGAGTCTGAGGCAGAAGGGTACAGTGGTGGAGTACACGGAAAAACTTGAGATGATGGTGGCTCCATTGAGAAGGGACAAGAGAGTTATGTTAGATTCCATTTTTCTGAATGGATTGAAGGAGGAAATCCAAGCTGAGCTTAAGCCCCATGAGAATCAAAGCCTAGTAGAACTCAAGGATAGAGCTCTTATTCTTTAGGGAAAAAATAAGGTGTTCAATAAGAAAGGCAGTTCATGGAAAGACTGAGGGGGAACTCTAAGGATCAAGGATCCTGGAGATTTTAGGGGATATAAGAAGGAGGAAGAAATGACCAATAGTGGAGGAAACAAGAAATCTAAGGGTAGGGGATTGAACCCTGCAGGACTGGAGGAAAGAAGTAAGAAGGGATAGTATTTTAAATGTGGGGACAAATGGAATAGAGAGTACATTTGTAAATTCAAGCATATGAGTTCAAAATTGTGCGCAAATAGCAGTGATGAAGATGAAAAGGAAAGGGAGGTAGAATTTCAACAAGAAAAGATTGAGGAAGTGGTGGAAGATTTGAAAACTATGCAGCTGTCTATGCAAAGTATGGAGGGATTCACTTCAAATAAATATTTCAAGGTATGGGTGACTGTGGAGGAAAAGAAGTTGGTGACCTCGATTGACTCAGGGGCAACCAGCATCTTTATTTACTCAAAGTTAGTGGAACAGCTGATTAAAAATAAATCAATAGCATTCAGAATTATATCAATATTATATAGTTTATTTTCATTAATTAAATTTAATTGAATTTTAATGGATCAATTAAACTTTTGAAAATAATCTAATTGAATTAAAAATCTAATTGAATTAGTTCATCAATTAACTCTTTGATAAAGTTCCCATATATATAATAGTTTCAAGCATTAACATTGCAAATATGCAGAAAAGCTAAAGCCAGAAAGCCAAAGCCAATTTAGTAGAGAGATGCTTCGATTTTAAAAAAATAGAGATACCATAAACAATGTTATACTACTGTGTCAAATTTAACAACACTCTAATCCATTCCTATCTTTGTGCATGCATCACTCTAATCCGTTCTTATCTTTGTGCATGCATCAGTTTCAAACTAAAATCTAATATGAATCTAAAAAATATGTGTCAATTCCTACTTAGTTTTAAAATAAAACAAACAAATCATATGAATCATAAAAATGTGTCAATTCCTACTTAGTTTTAAAATAAAACAACAAATCATATTCAAATTTTGAATCAAACTTAATACTAACAAATTAAAAAAATCCCAAGATATTATAAACTTTTTAGTACCCAAGGAGTAGAATTCAGGATTCAACATGACAATAAGGCCCGTAGATTTGGTGAATAGAAACAACTCAATTTTCATGAACAGATATGCTACTGCAATTTTAAAAGGCAAATAACTTGGTTCATCACAAACTGATAACATGATAAGTGCAAAAGCACAAGAGAAGGAAACTATAAGAACCAACGAAAACATTTTCTTATTGAAAATTACATAATGAAAGGTGATGAAAATTACAAAATGAACGGTCTGTTGATTTGGTGTACAACTTTGATAATTGTTTTTATCTGTTGTTATCTGCTTCAGTGATTCGTCGTGCTGACACATAGTCAATTTTATAATAAGGCACATAGGTTTGGTGAATAGAAACAACTCAATTTTCATGATATTCTATTTACCTTCTGGTCAGCTGCTACTGCAATTTTAAAAGGCAAATAACTCGGTTCATCACAAATTGATAACATGGTAACTGCAAAAGCACAAGAGAAGGAAACGATAAGAACCAACAAAAACATTTTCTTATTGAAAATTACATAATGAAAGGTCATGAAAATTACAAAATGAATGATATGCTGATTCGGTGCACAACTTTGATAATTGTTTTTATCTGTTGTTATCTGCTTTAGTGATTTGTCGTGCTTACACATAGTAAATTTTATAATCACCTTTCCCCCTGAAATAGCACAATTTCACTGTATTTTGCCATTTGTGATATCATATATGTTTTAAAAAACCAAATTGTTTGCTTAAAAACCTAGCAACGGTTTATAATGGATGATTACAAATATACAATACGGTTCTTGAGTGTGAGTTGAATACCTAAGAGTAAAAGACGGAACCCTAAAAATATATAAATTTTACATTTGTAAATTCTCTGTTATAGATTTTGGTGGAAAAAAAACAAAATTTGGACGACCCGTTTGACCCAAAAGCTCCAAAAGCCTTAAATTCCAGCAACAATTGGTGGCCTTTGGAGTGAAACATGGAACTAGATTTTGAAGAACATATGTATATCATATATGGAGTAAATTAAAATGAAGAGAAAAAGTTGGATAGAGGTTTCTGTATGAGATTGACAAAAATAAAAAATGTGGAAGATGAAGGAAGAACATACCGTATGACAAAAAGAAGAGTGGTGGGAATATAGTGTATAGGCCTTAGATTACTGTCATGGTTTATAGACGATTGGGAGGAGTACAGAGGAATTAGAAAAGTTGTGATTGTTTGGAAGCATGTACGTATTAAAGTTCAAGACTAGGATTGAAAAATTAAAAACTCAACAGTTACCTGTATCAATTAACTATTAATTAAATAAAAATTGGAATAAAAAATTGAAAATTCAACAAATATTTGCCACATCACCCGTATTAAATGTCAAAACAATGGTATTGAGTTATTTTGCCAAAAGTCATTTTTATCCCTGGAATAAGAACAGTTTTAGTTATTTTATCAGAGGGCTTGATTTGTAATTACCAAATACTTTACTTTTTATATATTTATAATAATAGATGTTGTTTTTGTCTTATGATAAAAAGTGTTGATTAGTTCTTTCTTAAAAATATTTATTTATTTATTTGAATATATAATAAGAAATTAATTGATGATAAATAGAGAGTTTTAATTTTAAAATATTTTAAAAAATATTTATATAATTATAAATTTATAATTTTAAAAAGAGTGAAAATATATAGATCGATTATTTCTTATATACAGTGAAATAACAAAACACAAAAGGTTAAATAATAGTAAATAAATCCTAAAAGAAATATTGTAATGTCATCTCAATAGTAAATAATATTCTAATTATAAATCAATATTAGAATTAAACTAAAATAGAAACTGAAAATAAACAAAGCAATAATGAAAAGAAGGGAAACAAAATGGGAACCCTGAGTAATAGTTGGGCCTAATGATGTTTCGCTTCTACACTCTTTTTCCGGATCATTCCATATCTTCTACCAGCTTCTAGATCATTCTAATATTTTGTTCGATAAGCTTCCTTAACATCTTTAGAGAACTCCAAATTACTTAAACTCTTTCATTTTTCGTTTCTGGCATTTCATTCATGTTTGCTTCTTCTTTTGCGGTATTTCATTTTCTTAAACATGGTGCTTCTTCTTCATCCATGCATCAACCCTACTTCCTTGTGGATCCCAAACAATGGGTAATACTTGTTGGGGACGAACTGTACTTCTTCCCCAAAGTGGGAAAGCTTATCTCCTGGTCACTTTAAGAAATCATTTGGGGAGGATTCTGACTTAGCGTTAGATTCTTTCATTTTTATCGCTGGCGGAGTTTCACATAAGCGTATGATTTTAGCAATCCACCACCTTGCGGATTCTGAAACTGAGGAGGTTTTCACAAAAACTGAACTCACGCATTCAATTGATCTAAATGTTGGTCTACAAGAACTGGGAGCGGGAGAAGCTTTGCTTCAAAATTTCGTGAAAAAGCTTAGTAAGAGAGATGTTACGGGTAAGTTGTTTTTACCCATTCAGCCAGATACAGTGTTTCCAACACATGAAACTTTTGAAGCATTAAATGTGTATGATTTGAAGGGAATTATGTGGAACTTTACTCATGCTTATGAAAAAGGAAGAAACCGATTTGTTTTGTCTGGGGATGTTTGGAAAGAGTTTGTAAAACAGAAAAAGTTAACAAATGGGGATACTTTATGTTGGGTGAAATATTATATTCATCGAAGTCCCACATCGGATAATACGGAAAAAAATAGAATTGGAGTAGTAATATAAATAGAGATAGTTAGTTTGCGTTTTCCAGAAAACAACAAAATGTAGTCTTTAGGGTGTATTTGGGATTTGGGTAGTTGTGTTTTTAAAGGAGAGGTAAAATAGTTTGTTGAGAGGGTTTTCTATTTTTTCGTTCAAAAGTAGTTTGTTTAGAAAGTTTTCTATTTTTTCGTTGAAAAATAGTTTTGTTGAGAGGGTTTTCTATTTTTCCGTTCAAAAATAGTTTGTTGAGAGGGTTTGCAGTTTTTCGTCCAAAAATTGCAATTGAGAGAGGGTTTGCAATTTTTCCGTTCAAAAGTTGCAATTGAGAGAGGGTTTGTAATTTTTTCGTTCAAAAATAGTTTGTTGAGAGGGTTTGCAGTTTTTTCGTCCAAAAATTGCAATTGAAAGAGGGTTTGCAGTTTTTTCGTCCAAAAATTGCAATTGAAAGAGGGTTTGCAATTTTTCCGTTCATAAGTTGCAATTGAGAGAGGGTTTGTAATTTTTCCGTTCAAAAGTTGCAAATGAGAGAGAGTTTTCAATTTTTCCTTAAAAATTGCAGTTAGGGTTTGCAATTTTACCAGATACTTTACTTTTTTTATATATTTATAATAATAGATGTTGATTTTGTCTTATGATAAAAAGTGTTGATTAGTTCTTTCTTAAAAATATTTAATTATTTATTTGAATATATAATAAGAAATTAATTGATTATAAATAGAGAGTTTTAATTTTAAAATATTTTAAAAAATATTTATATAATTATAAATTTATAATTTTAAAAAGAGTGAAAATATATAGATCGATTATTTCTTATATACAGTGAAATAACAAAACACAAAAGGTTAAAAAATAGTAAATAAATCCTAAAAGAAATATTGTAATGTCATCTCAATAGTAAATAATATTCTAATTATAAATCAATATTAGAATTAAACTAAAATAGAAACTGAAAATAAACAAAGCAATAATGAAAAGAAGGGAAACAAAATGGGAACCCTGAGTAATAGTTGGGCCTAATGATGTTTCGCTTCTACACTCTTTTTCCGGATCATTCCATATCTTCTACCAGCTTCTAGATCATTCTAATATTTTGTTCTATAAGCTTCCTTAACATCTTTAGAGAACTCCAAATTACTTAAACTCTTTCATTTTTCGTTTCTGGCATTTCATTCATGTTTGCTTCTTCTTTTGCGGTATTTCATTTTCTTAAGCCCATTGACATGGTGCTTCTTCTTCATCCATGCATCAACCCTGCTTCCTTGTGGATCCCAAACAATGGGTAATACTTGTTGGGGACGAACTGTACTTCTTCCCCAAAGTGGGAAAGCTTATCTCCTACTTTCCTCGTGGACACTTTAAGAAATCATTTGGGGAGGATTCTGACTTAGCGTTAGATTCTTTCATTTTTATCGCTGGCGGAGTTTCACATAAGCGTATGATTTTAGCAATCCACCACCTTGCGGATTCTGAAACTGAGGAGGTTTTCACAAAAACTGAACTCACGCATTCAATTGATCTAAATGTTGGTCTACAAGAACTGGGAGCGGGAGAAGCTTTGCTTCAAAATTTCGTGAAAAAGCTTAGTAAGAGAGATGTTACGGGTAAGTTGTTTTTACCCATTCAGCCAGATACAGTGTTTCCAACACATGAAACTTTTGAAGCATTAAATGTGTATGATTTGAAGGGAATTATGTGGAACTTTACTCATGCTTATGAAAAAGGAAGAAACCGATTTGTTTTGTCTGGGATGTTTGGAAAGAGTTTGTAAAACAGAAAAAGTTAACATATGGGGATACTTTATGTTGGGTGAAATAGTATATTCATCGAAGTCCCACATCGGATAATACGGAAAAAAAAATAGAATTGGACTAGTAATATAAATAGAGATAGTTAGTTTGCGTTTTCCATAAAACAACAAAATGTAGTCTTTAGGGTGTATTTGGGATTTGGGTAGTTGTGTTTTTAAAGGAGAGGTAAAATAGTTTGTTGAGAGGATTTTCTAATTTTTCGTTCAAAAGTAGTTTGTTTAGAAAGTTTTCTATTTTTTCGTTGAAAAATAGTTTTGTTGAGAGGGTTTTCTATTTTTTCGTTCAAAAATAGTTTGTTGAGAGGGTTTGCAGTTTTTCGTCCAAAAATTGCAATTGAGAGAGGGTTTGCAATTTTTCCGTTCAAAAGTTGCAATTGAGAGAGGGTTTGTAATTTTTTCGTTCAAAAATAGTTTGTTGAGAGGGTTTGCAGTTTTTTCGTCCAAAAATTGCAATTGAAAGAGGGTTTGCAATTTTTCCGTTCATAAGTTGCAATTGAGAGAGGGTTTGTAATTTTTCCGTTCAAAAGTTGCAAATGAGAGAGAGTTTTCAATTTTTCCTTAAAAATTGCAGTTAGGGTTTGCAATTTTACCAGATACTTTACTTTTTTTATATATTTATAATAATAGATGTTGATTTTGTCTTATGATAAAAAGTGTTGATTAGTTCTTTCTTAAAAATATTTAATTATTTATTTGAATATATAATAAGAAATTAATTGATGATAAATAGAGAGTTTTAATTTTAAAATATTTTAAAAAATATTTATATAATTATAAATTTATAATTTTAAAAAGAGTGAAAATATATAGATCGATTATTTCTTATATACAGTGAAATAACAAAACACAAAAGGTTAAAAAATAGTAAATAAATCCTAAAAGAAATATTGTAATGTCATCTCAATAGTAAATAATATTCTAATTATAAATCAATATTAGAATTAAACTAAAATAGAAACTGAAAATAAACAAAGCAATAATGAAAAGAAGGGAAACAAAAAAGAAGGGAAACAAAATGGGAACCCTGAGTAATAGTTGGGCCTAATGATGTTTCGCTTCTACACTCTTTTTCCGGATCATTCCATATCTTCTACCAGCTTCTAGATCATTCTAATATTTTGTTCTATAAGCTTCCTTAACATCTTTAGAGAACTCCAAATTACTTAAACTCTTTCATTTTTCGTTTTTGGCATTTCATTCATGTTTGTTTCTTCTTTTGCGTATTTCATTTTCTTAAGCCCATTGACATGGTGCTTCTTCTTCATCCATGCATCAACCCTACTTCCTTGTGGATCCCAAACAATGGGTAATACTTGTTGGGGACGAACTGTACTTCTTCCCCAAAGTGGGAAAGCTTATCTCCTACTTTCCTCGTGGTCACTTTAAGAAATCATTTGGGGAGGATTCTGACTTAGCGTTAGATTCTTTCATTTTTATCGCTGGCGGAGTTTCACATGAAACTTTTGAAGCATTAAATGTGTATGATTTGAAGGGAATTATGTGGAACTTTACTCATGCTTATGAAAAAGGAAGAAACCGATTTGTTTTGTCTGGGGATGTTTGGAAAGAGTTTGTAAAACAGAAAAAGTTAACAAATGGGGATACTTTATGTTGGGTGAAATAGTATATTCATCGAAGTCCCACGGTCTTTAGGGTGTATTTGGGATTTGGGTAGTTGTGTTTTTAAAGGAGAGGTAAAATAGTTTGTTGAGAGGGTTTTCTATTTTTTCGTTCAAAAGTAGTTTGTTTAGAAAGTTTTCTATTTTTTCGTTGAAAAATAGTTTTGTTGAGAGGGGTTGAAAAATAGTTTTGTTGAGAGGGTTTTCTATTTTTCCGTTCAAAAATAGTTTGTTGAGAGGGTTTGCAGTTTTTCGTCCAAAAATTGCAATTGAGAGAGGGTTTGCAATTTTTCCGTTCAAAAGTTGCAATTGAGAGAGGGTTTGTAATTTTTTCGTTCAAAAATAGTTTGTTGAGAGGGTTTGCAGTTTTTTCGTCCAAAAATTGCAATTGAAAGAGGGTTTGCAATTTTTCCGTTCATAAGTTGCAATTGAGAGAGGGTTTGTAATTTTTCGTTCAAAAGTTGCAAATGAGAGAGAGTTTTCAATTTTTCCTTAAAAATTGCAGTTAGGGTTTGCAATTTTACCAGATACTTTACTTTTTTATATATTTATAATAATAGATGTTGATTTTGTCTTATGATAAAAAGTGTTGATTAGTTCTTTCTTAAAAATATTTAATTATTTATTTGAATATATAATAAGAAATTAATTGATGATAAATATAGAGTTTTAATTTTAAAATATTTTAAAAAATATTTATATAATTATAAATTTATAATTTTAAAAAGAGTGAAAATATATAGATCGATTATTTCTTATATACAGTGAAATAACAAAACACAAAAGGTTAAAAAATAGTAAATAAATCCTAAAAGAAATATTGTAATGTCATCTCAATAGTAAATAATATTCTAATTATAAATCAATATTAGAATTAAACTAAAATAGAAACTGAAAATAAACAAAGCAATAATGAAAAGAAGGGAAACAAAATGGGAACCCTGAGTAATAGTTGGGCCTAATGATGTTTCGCTTCTACACTCTTTTTCCGGATCATTCCATATCTTCTACCAGCTTCTAGATCATTCTAATATTTTGTTCGATAAGCTTCCTTAACATCTTTAGAGAACTCCAAATTACTTAAACTCTTTCATTTTTCGTTTCTGGCATTTCATTCATGTTTGCTTCTTCTTTTGCGGTATTTCATTTTCTTAAGCCCATTGACATGGTGCTTCTTCTTCATCCATGCATCAACCCTACTTCCTTGTGGATCCCAAACAATGGGTAATACTTGTTGGGGACGAACTGTACTTCTTCCCCAAAGTGGGAAAGCTTATCTCTTACTTTCCTCGTGGTCACTTTAAGAAATCATTTGGGGAGGATTCTGACTTAGCGTTAGATTCTTTCATTTTTATCGCTGGCGGAGTTTCACATAAGCGTATGATTTTAGCAATCCACCACCTTGCGGATTCTGAAACTGAGGAGGTTTTCACAAAGACTGAACTCACGCATTCAATTGATCTAAATGTTGGTCTACAAGAACTGGGAGCGGGAGAAGCTTTGCTTCAAAATTTCGTGAAAAGCTTAGTAAGAGAGATGTTACGGGTAAGTTGTTTTTACCCATTCAGCCAGATACAGTGTTTCCAACACATGAAACTTTTGAAGCATTAAATGTGTATGATTTGAAGGGAATTATGTGGAACTTTACTCATGCTTATGAAAAAGGAAGAAACCGATTTGTTTTGTCTGGGGATGTTTGGAAAGAGTTTGTAAAACAGAAAAAGTTAACAAATGGGGATACTTTATGTTGGGTGAAATAGTATATTCATCGAAGTCCCACATCGGATAATACGGAAAAAAATAGAATTGGAGTAGTAATATAAATAGAGATAGTTAGTTTGCGTTTTCCATAAAACAACAAAATGTAGTCTTTAGGGTGTATTTGGGATTTGGGTAGTTGTGTTTTTAAAGGAGAGGTAAAATAGTTTGTTGAGAGGGTTTTCTATTTTTTCGTTCAAAAGTAGTTTGTTTAGAAAGTTTTCTATTTTTTCGTTGAAAAATAGTTTTGTTGAGAGGGTTTTCTATTTTTCCGTTCAAAAATAGTTTGTTGAGAGGGTTTGCAGTTTTTCGTCTAAAAATTGCAATTGAGAGAGGGTTTGCAATTTTTCCGTTCAAAAGTTGCAATTGAGAGAGGGTTTGTAATTTTTTCGTTCAAAAATAGTTTGTTGAGAGGGTTTGCAGTTTTTTCGTCCAAAAATTGCAATTGAAAGAGGGTTTGCAATTTTTCCGTTCATAAGTTGCAATTGAGAGAGGGTTTGTAATTTTTCCGTTCAAAAGTTGCAAATGAGAGAGAGTTTTCAATTTTTCCTTAAAAATTGCAGTTAGGGTTTGCAATTTTACCAGATACTTTACTTTTTTTATATATTTATAATAATAGATGTTGATTTTGTCTTATGATAAAAAGTGTTGATTAGTTCTTTCTTAAAAATATTTAATTATTTATTTGAATATATAATAAGAAATTAATTGATGATAAATAGAGAGTTTTAATTTTAAAATATTTTAAAAAATATTTATATAATTATAAATTTATAATTTTAAAAAGAGTGAAAATATATAGATCGATTATTTCTTATATACAGTGAAATAACAAAACACAAAAGGTTAAAAAATAGTAAATAAATCCTAAAAGAAATATTGTAATGTCATCTCAATAGTAAATAATATTCTAATTATAAATCAATATTAGAATTAAACTAAAATAGAAACTGAAAATAAACAAAGCAATAATGAAAAGAAGGGAAACAAAATGGGAACCCTGAGTAATAGTTGGGCCTAATGATGTTTCGCTTCTACACTCTTTTTCCGTATCATTCCATATCTTCTACCAGCTTCTAGATCATTCTAATATTTTGTTCGATAAGCTTCCTTAACATCTTTAGAGAACTCCAAATTACTTAAACTCTTTCATTTTTCGTTTCTGGCATTTCATTCATGTTTGCTTCTTCTTTTGCGGTATTTCATTTTCTTAAGCCCATTGACATGGTGCTTCTTCTTCATCCATGCATCAACCCTACTTCCTTGTGGATCCCAAACAATGGGTAATACTTGTTGGGGACGAACTGTACTTCTTCCCCAAAGTGGGAAAGCTTATCTCTTACTTTCCTCGTGGTCACTTTAAGAAATCATTTGGGGAGGATTCTGACTTAGCGTTAGATTCTTTCATTTTTATCGCTGGCGGAGTTTCACATAAGCGTATGATTTTAGCAATCCACCACCTTGCGGATTCTGAAACTGAGGAGGTTTTCACAAAGACTGAACTCACGCATTCAATTGATCTAAATGTTGGTCTACAAGAACTGGGAGCGGGAGAAGCTTTGCTTCAAAATTTCGTGAAAAGCTTAGTAAGAGAGATGTTACGGGTAAGTTGTTTTTACCCATTCAGCCAGATACAGTGTTTCCAACACATGAAACTTTTGAAGCATTAAATGTGTATGATTTGAAGGGAATTATGTGGAACTTTACTCATGCTTATGAAAAAGGAAGAAACCGATTTGTTTTGTCTGGGGATGTTTGGAAAGAGTTTGTAAAACAGAAAAAGTTAACAAATGGGGATACTTTATGTTGGGTGAAATAGTATATTCATCGAAGTCCCACATCGGATAATACGGAAAAAAATAGAATTGGAGTAGTAATATAAATAGAGATAGTTAGTTTGCGTTTTCCATAAAACAACAAAATGTAGTCTTTAGGGTGTATTTGGGATTTGGGTAGTTGTGTTTTTAAAGGAGAGGTAAAATAGTTTGTTGAGAGGGTTTTCTATTTTTTCGTTCAAAAGTAGTTTGTTTAGAAAGTTTTCTATTTTTTCGTTGAAAAATAGTTTTGTTGAGAGGGTTTTCTATTTTTCCGTTCAAAAATAGTTTGTTGAGAGGGTTTGCAGTTTTTCGTCTAAAAATTGCAATTGAGAGAGGGTTTGCAATTTTTCCGTTCAAAAGTTGCAATTGAGAGAGGGTTTGTAATTTTTTCGTTCAAAAATAGTTTGTTGAGAGGGTTTGCAGTTTTTTCGTCCAAAAATTGCAATTGAAAGAGGGTTTGCAATTTTTCCGTTCATAAGTTGCAATTGAGAGAGGGTTTGTAATTTTTCCGTTCAAAAGTTGCAAATGAGAGAGAGAGTTTTCAATTTTTCCTTAAAAATTGCAGTTAGGGTTTGCAATTTTACCAGATACTTTACTTTTTTATATATTTATAATAATAGATGTTGATTTTGTCTTATGATAAAAAGTGTTGATTAGTTCTTTCTTAAAAATATTTAATTATTTATTTGAATATATAATAAGAAATTAATTGATGATAAATAGAGAGTTTTAATTTTAAAATATTTTAAAAAATATTTATATAATTATAAATTTATAATTTTAAAAAGAGTGAAAATATATAGATCGATTATTTCTTATATACAGTGAAATAACAAAACACAAAAGGTTAAAAAATAGTAAATAAATCCTAAAAGAAATATTGTAATGTCATCTCAATAGTAAATAATATTCTAATTATAAATCAATATTAGAATTAAACTAAAATAGAAACTGAAAATAAACAAAGCAATAATGAAAAGAAGGGAAACAAAATGGGAACCCTGAGTAATAGTTGGGCCTAATGATGTTTCGCTTCTACACTCTTTTTCCGGATCATTCCATATCTTCTACCAGCTTCTAGATCATTCTAATATTTTGTTCTATAAGCTTCCTTAACATCTTTAGAGAACTCCAAATTACTTAAACTCTTTCATTTTTCGTTTCTGGCATTTCATTCATGTTTGCTTCTTCTTTTGCGGTATTTCATTTTCTTAAGCCCATTGACATGGTGCTTCTTCTTCATCCATGCATCAACCCTACTTCCTTGTGGATCCCAAACAATGGGTAATACTTGTTGGGGATGAACTGTTCTTCTTCCCCAAAGTGGGAAAGCTTATCTCCTACTTTCCTCGTGGTCACTTTAAGAAATCATTTGGGGAGGATTCTGACTTAGCGTTAGATTCTTTCATTTTTATCGCTGGCGGAGTTTCACATAAGCGTATGATTTTAGCAATCCACCACCTTGCGGATTCTGAAACTGAGGAGGATTTCACAAAGACTGAACTCACGCATTCAATTGATCTAAATGTTGGTCTACAAGAACTGGGAGCGGGAGAAGCTTTGCTTCAAAATTTCGTGAAAAAGCTTAGTAAGAGAGATGTTACGGGTAAGTTGTTTTTACCCATTCAGCCAGATACAGTGTTTCCAACACATGAAACTTTTGAAGCATTAAATGTGTATTATTTGAAGGGAATTATGTGGAACTTTACGCATGCTTATGAAAAAGGAAGAAACCGATTTGTTTTGTCTGGGGATGTTTGGAAAGAGTTTGTAAAAAGAAAAAGTTAACAAATGGGGATACTTTATGTTGGGTGAAATAGTATATTCATCGAAGTCCCACATCGGATAATACGGAAAAAAATAGAATTGGAGTAGTAATATAAATAGAATGTAGTCTTTAGGGTGTATTTGGGATTTGGGTAGTTGTGTTTTTAAAGGAGAGGTAAAATAGTTTGTTGAGAGGGTTTTCTATTTTTTCGTTCAAAAGTAGTTTGTTTAGAAAGTTTTCTATTTTTTCGTTCAAAAATAGTTTTGTTGAGAGGGTTTTCTATTTTTCCGTTCAAAAATAGTTTGTTGAGAGGGTTTGCAGTTTTTCGTCCAAAAATTGCAATTGAGAGAGGGTTTGCAATTTTTCCGTTCAAAAGTTGCAATTGAAAGAGGGTTTGTAATTTTTTCGTTCAAAAATAGTTTGTTGAGAGGGTTTGCAGTTTTTTCGTCCAAAAATTGCAAATGAAAGAGGGTTTGCAATTTTTCCGTTCATAAGTTGCAATTGAGAGAGGGTTTGTAATTTTTCCGTTCAAAAGTTGCAATTGAGAGAGAGTTTTCAATTTTTCCTTAAAAATTGCAGTTAGGGTTTGCAATTTTACCAGATACTTTACTTTTTTATATATTTATAATAATAGATGTTGATTTTGTCTTATGATAAAAAGTGTTGATTAGTTCTTTCTTAAAAATATTTAATTATTTATTTGAATATATAATAAGAAATTAATTGATGATAAATAGAGAGTTTTAATTTTAAAATATTTTAAACAATATTTATATAATTATAAATTTATAATTTTAAAAAGAGTGAAAATATATAGATCGATTATTATATACAATGAAATAACAAAACACAAAAGGTTAAAAAATAGTAAATAAATCCTAAAAGAAATATTGTAATGTCATCTCAATAGTAAATAATATTCTAATTATAAATCAATATTAGAATTAAACTAAAATAGAAACTGATGTTTCGCTTCTACACTCTTTTTCCGGACCAGCTTCTAGATCATTCTAATATTTGTTCTATAAGCTTCCTTAACATCTTTAGAGAACTCCAAATTACTTACACTCTTTCATTTTTCGTTTCTGGCATTTCATTCATGTTTGCTTCTCCTTTTGCAGTATTTCATTTTCTTAAGCCCAATGACATGGTGCTTCTTCTTCATCCATGCATCAACGCTACTTCCTTGTGGATCCCAAACAATGGGTAATACTTGTTGGGGACGAACTGTACTTCTTCCCCAAAGTGGGAAAGCTTATCTCCTACTTTCCCGCTACTTTCCCGCGGTCACTTTAAGAAATCATTTGGGAAGGATTCCGACTTAGCGTTAGATTCTTTGATTTTTATCGCTGGCGGAGTTTCACATAAGCGTCTGATTTTAGCAATCCACCACCTTGCGGATTCTGAAACTGAGGAGGTTTTCAGAAAGACTGAACTCACGCATTCAATTGATCTGAATGTTGGTCTACAAGAACTGGGAGCGGGAGAAGCTTTGCTTCAAAATTTCGTGAAAAAGCTTAGTAAGAGAGATGTTACGGGTAAGTTGTTTTTACCCATTCAGCCAGATACAGTGTTTCCAACACATGAAACTTCTGAAGCATTAAATGTGTATGATTTGAAGGGAATTATGTGCAACTTTACTCATGCTTATGAAACAGGAAGAAACCGATTTGTTTTGTCTGGGGATGTTTGGAAAGATTTTGTAAAACATAAAAAGTTAACAGATGGGGATACTTTATGTTGGGTGAAATAGTATATTCATCCAAGTCCCACATCGGATAATACGGAAAAAAATAGAATTGGAGTAATAATATAAATAGAGATAGTTAGTTTGCGTTTTCCATAAAACAACAAAATGTAGTCTTTAGGGTGTATTTGGGATTTGGGTAGTTGTGTTTTTAGAGGACAGGTAAAATAGTTTGTTGAGAGGGTTTTGTATTTTTTCGTTCAAAAATAGTTTGTTGAGAAAAATAGTTTGTGGAGAAAGTTTTCTATTTTTTCGTTCAAAAATAGTTTTGTTGAGAGGGTTTTCTATTTTTCCGTTCAAAAATAGTTTGTTGAGAGGGTATGCAGTTTTTCGTCCAAAAATTGCAATTGAGAGAGTGTTTGCAATTTTTCCGTTCAAAAGTTGCAATAGAGAGAGGGTTTGTAATTTTTTCGTTCAAAAATAGTTTGCTGAGAGGGTTTGCAGTTTTTTCGTCCAAAAATTGCAATTGAAAGAGGGTTTGCAATTTTTCCGTTCATAAGTTGCAATTGAGAGAGGGTTTGTAATTTTTCCGTTGAAAAGTTGCAATTGAGAGAGAGTTTGCAATTTTTTCCTTAAAAATTGCAGTTAGGGTTTGCAATTTTCTGCTTAAAATTGCAATCAGTTTTACTGTTGAATTTTTTTCTTCTATTCGTCTTTTACGGATATGCTTCCGCAAGAGTAGAAATTTATTTTTTGTTATTTTCCCAACAAGTTATGAGAGCTAAGGTTTTGATAGAGGGAAAGTTAAGGTTTTGATCGAGGGAGGAAGGAAGATTCAGAAAATTTTGATCAAGAGAGGAAGAAGATAAAAATATTGAAAAGTGATAATTTCCCAAATGTGGCTAAGTTATTATGGAGTAAATTAAGATGAAGAGAAAAAGTTGGATGGATGTTTTTTGTTTTTGTATGAGATTGACAAAAATCCAAAAATGTGGAAGATAAAGGAAGAACATACCGTACCACAAAAAGAAGAAGATTGGGAGGAGTGCAGAAGACGATTGGGCCTAATGATGTTTCGCTTCTACACTCTTTTTCCGGATCATTTCATATCTTCTACCAGCTTCTAGATCATTCTAATATTTTGTTCTATAAGCTTCCTTAACATCTTTAGAGAACTCCAAATTACTTACCCTCTTTCATTTTTCGTTTCTGGCATTTCATTCATGTTTGCTTCTCCTTTTGCGGTATTTCATTTTCTTAAGCCCATTGACATGGTGCTTCTTCTTCATCCATGCATCAACGCTACTTCCTTGTGGATCCCAAACAATGGGTAATACTTGTTGGGGACGACCTATACTTCTTCCCCAAAGTGGGAAAGCTTATATCCTACTTTCCTCGCGGTCACTATAAGAAATCATTTAGGGAGGATTCTGACTTAGCGTTAGATTCTTTCATTTTTATCGCTGGCGGAGTTTCACATAAGCGTATGATTTTAACAATCCACCACCTTGCGGATTCTAAAACTGAAGAGGTTTTCAGAAAGACTGAACTCACGCATCCAATTGATCTGAATGTTGGTCTACAAGAACTGGGAGCGGGAGAAGCTTTGCTTCAAAATTTCGTGAAAAAGCTTAGTAAGAGAGATGTTACGGGTAAGTTGTTTTTACCCATTCAGCCAGATACAGTGTTTCCAACACATGAAACTTCTGAAGCATTAAATGTGTATGATTTGAAGGGAATTATGTGCAACTTTACTCATGCTTATGAAACAGGAAGAAACCGATTTGTTTTGTCTGGGGGTGTTTGGAAAGAGTTTGTAAAACAGAAAAAGTTAACAGATGGGGATACTTTATGTTGGGTGAAATAGTATATTCATCCAAGTCCCACATCGGATAATACGGAAAAAAATAGAATTGGAGTAATAATATAAATAGAGATAGTTAGTTTGCGTTTTCCATAAAACAACAAAATGTAGTCTTTAGGGTGTATTTGGGATTTGGGTAGTTGTGTTTTTAGAGGAGAGGTAAAATAGTTTGTTGAGAGGGTTTTCTATTTTTTCGTTCAAAAATAGTTTGTTGAGAAAGTTTTCTATTTTTTCGTTCAAAAATAGTTTTGTTGAGAGGGTTTTCTATTTTTCCGTTCAAAAATAGTTTGTTGAGAGGGTTTGCAGTTTTTCGTCCAAAAATTGCAATTGAGAGAGGGTTTGCAATTTTTTCGTTCAAAAGTTGCAATTGAGAGAGGGTTTGTAATTTTTTTCGTTCAAAAATAGTTTGTTGAGAGGGTTTGCAGTTTTTTCGTCCAAAAATTGCAATTGAAAGAGGGTTTCCAATTTTTCCGTCCAAAAATTGCAATTGAGAGAGGGTTTGGAATTTTTCCGTTAAAGTTGCAATTGAGAGAGAGTTTGTAATTTTTCCGTTAAAGTTGCAATTGAGAGAGAGTTTGCAATTTTTTCCTTAAAAATTGCAGTTAGGGTTTGCAATTTTCTCCTTAAAATTGCAATCAATTTTACTGTTGAATTTTTTTGCTTCTATTCGTCTTTTACGGATACTCTTCCGCAAGAGTAGAAATTTATTTTTTATTATTTTCCCAACAAGTTATCAGAGCTAAGGTTTTGATCGAGGGAGAGCTAAGGTTTTGATCGAGGGAGGAAGGAAGATTCAGAAAATTTTGATCAAGAGAGGAAAAAGATAAAAATATTGAAAAGTGATAATTTTGCAAATGTGGCTAAGTTATTATGGAGTAAATTAAGATGAAAAGAAAAAGTTGGATGGATGTTTTTTGTTTTTGCATGAGATTGACAAAAATCGAAAAATGTGGAAGATAAAGGAAGAACATACCGTACCACAAAAAGAAGAGTGGTGGGAAGAGGCCTTGGATTACTATCATGTTTTATAGACGATTGGGAGGAGTGCAGAGGAATTAGAAAAGTTGTGATTGTTTGGAATCATGTACGTATTAAAGTTCAAGATTAGTATTGAAGAATTAAAAACTCAACAATTACCATGTATCTATTAACTATTAATTAAATAAAAATTGGAATAAAAAATAAAAAATTCAACAAATATTTGCCACATCACCCATATTAAATGTCAAAACAATGGTATTAAGTTATTTTGTCAAAAGTCATTTTTATCCCTGGAATAAAAACAGTTTTACTTATTTTATCAGAGGGTTTGATTTGTAATTACCAGATACTTTACTTTTTTATATATTTATAATAATAGATGTTGTTTTTGTCTTATGATAAAAAGTGTTGATTAGTTCTTTCTTAAAAATATTTATTTATTTATTTGAATATATAATAAGAAATTAATTGATGATAAATAGAGAGTTTTAATTTTAAAATATTTTAAAAATATTTATATAAATATAAATTTATAATTTTAAAAAGAGTGAAAATATATAGATCGATTATTTCTTATATACAATGAAATAACAAAACACAAAAGGTTAAAAAATAGTAAATAAATCCTAAAAGAAATATTGTAATGTCATCTCAATAGTAAATAATATTCTAATTATAAATCAATATTAGAATTAAACTAAAATAGAAACTGAAAATAAACAAAGTAATAATGAAAAGAAGGGAAACAAAATGGGAACCCTGAGTAATAGTTGGGCTTAATGATGTTTCGCTTCTACACTCTTTTTCCGGATCATTCCATATCTTCTACCCGCTTCTAGATCATTCTAATATTTTGTTCTTTAAGCTTCCTTAACATCTTTAGAGAACTCCAAATTACTTACACTCTTTCATTTTTCGTTTCTGGCATTTCATTCATGTTTGCTTCTCCTTTTGCGGTATTTCATTTTCTTAAGCCCATTGACATGGTGCTTCTTCTTCATCCATGCATCAACCCTACGTCCTTGTGGATCCAAACAATGGGTAATACTTGTTGGGGACGAACTGTACTTCTTCCCCAAAGTGGGAAAGCTTATCTCCTACTTTCCCCGCGGTCACTATAAGAAATCATTTGGGGAGGATTCTGACTTAGCGTTAGATTCTTTCATTTTTATCGCTGGCGGAGTTTCACATAAGCGTATGATTTTAGCAATCCACCACCTTGCGGATTCTGAAACTGAGGAGGTTTTCAGAAAGACTGAACTCACGCATTCAATTGATCTGAATGTTGGTCTACAAGAACTGGGAGCGGGAGAAGCTTTGCTTCAAAATTTCGTGAAAAAGCTTAGTAAGAGATGTTACGGGTAAGTTGTTTTTACCCATTCATCCAGATACAGTGTTTCCAACACATGAAACTTCTGAAGCATTAAATGTGTATGATGTGTATGATTTGAAGGGAATTATGTGCAACTTTACTCATGCTTATGAAACAGGAAGAAATCGATTTGTTTTGTCTGGGAATGTTTGGAAAGAGTTTGTAAAACAGAAAAAGTTAACAGATGGGGATACTTTATGTAAGGTGAAATAGTATATTCATCCAAGTCCCATATCGGATAATACGGAAAAAAATAGAATTGGAGTAATAATATAAATAGAGATAGCTAGTTTGCGTTTTCCATAAAACAATAGAATGTAGTCTTTAGGGTGTATTTGGGATTTGGGTAGTTGTGTTTTTAGAGGAGAGGTAAAATAGTTTGTTGAGAGGGTTTTCTATTTTTTCGTTCAAAAATAGTTTGTTGAGAAAGTTTTCTATTTTTTCGTTCAAAAATAGTTTTGTTGAGAGGGTTTTCTATATTTCAGTTCAAAAACAGTTTGTTGAGAGGGTTTGCAGTTTTTCGTCCAAAAATTGCAATTGAGAGAGGGTTTGCAATTTTTCCGTTCAAAAGTTGCAATTGAGAGAGGGTTTGTAATTTTTTCGTTCAAAAATAGTTTGTTGAGAGGGTTTGCAGTTTTTTCGTCCAAAAATTGCAATTGAAAGAGGGTTTGCAATTTTTCCGTTCATAAGTTGCAATTGAGAGAGGGTTTGTAATTTTTCCGTTCAAAAGATGCAATTGAGAGAGAGTTTGCAATTTTTTCCTTAAAAATTGCAGTTAGGGTTTGCAATTTTCTCCTTAAAATTGCAATTATATGAGAGGATTTTAAGAGTTAAATACGTTGTTAGTCCTTATAAATATGCGACCCTGCATTTTTAGTTTTTATAAAATTTTTCTTCAATAAATGGTCCTTCTAAAATTTTTATGCATGTAATTTCACTCCCTGTTATTTTCTAAAATTTTAAAAACTGTTTAATTACCCTTTAGTTTTTAAATTTTTGGAATAATTTTTTATATATGTTTAGAATACAGTAAAATATTTATTTGTCAAGTTTTAGAATTTTTTAAAACGCGAAAAATTAAATATGAATTTTTCAAATTTTAAAAAATAATGATAAAAGTAATGAAAATCTCAACTTAGAAATTAAATTTTGAGTTTCTTTTTTTCCAGGATCTTTTTAAAACATTATGAACATATCTTTAAAATAATCATTCTAAAATACACATTGGTTTGACAGAAGGGACTGAAACTAGGTGCATAATAATTTTATAAGGACCATTCATTGAAGGAAAATTTTATAGGGACTAAAAATGCAGAGTCGCATATTTATAGGGACTAAAAACGTATTTAACCCGGATTTTAATTTTATTATTGTAAATTTAAAAGTTGAATTATAATTTTTGAGTTTTATTGTTAAATTTTTTTGCTTCCATTCGTCTTTTACGGGTATGCTTCCGCAAGAATAGAAATTTATATTTTGTTATTTTCCCAACAAGTTATCAGAGCTAAGGTTTTGATCGAGGGAGGAAGGAAGATTCAGAAAATTTTGATCAAGAGAGGAAGAAGATAGAAATATTGAAGAGTGACAATTTTGCAAATGTGGCTAAGTTATTATGGAGTAAATTAAGATGAAGAGAAAAAGTGGGATGGAGGTTTCTGTATGAGAATGACAAAAATCGAAAATGTGGAAGATGAAGGAAGAACATAGCGTATGACAAAAAGAAGATTGGTGGGAATGTAGTGTAGACGCCTTGGATTAGTGTTCAACAAATATTTGCCACATCACCCGTATTAAATGTCAAAACAATGGTATTGAATTATTTTGTCAAAAGTCATTTTTATCCTTGGAATAAGAACAGTTTTGGTTATTTTATCAGAGGGCTTGATTTGTAATTACCAAGTACTTTACTTTTAATATATTTATAATAATAGATGTTGTTTTTGTCTTATGATAAAAACTGTTGATTAGGTCTTTTTTAAAAATATTTATTTATTTATTTGAATATATAATAAGAAATTAATTGATGATAAATAGAGACTTTTAATTTTAAAATATTTTAAAAATTTATTTATATAAATATAAATTTATAATTTTAAAAAGAGTGAAAATATATAGATCGACTATTTCTTATATACAATGAAATAACAAAACAAAAAGGTTAAAAAATAGTAAATAAATCCTAAAAGAAATATTGTAATGTCATCTCAATAGTAAATAATCTTCTAATTATAAATCAATATTACAATTAAACTAAAATAGAAACTGAAAAATAAAGAAAGCAGTAATGAAAAGAAGGGAAACAAAATATGAACCCTGAGTAATAGTTGGGTCTAATGATGTTTCGGTTCTACACTCTTCTTCCAGATCATCCCTTATCTTCTACCAGCTTCTAGATCATTCTAATATTTTGTTCTACAAGCTTCCTTAACATCTTTAGAGAACCTGAAATTACTTACACTCTTTCATTTCCAATACTCTTTTATTTTCCGTATCTTGCATTTCATTCATGTTCGCTTCTCCTTTTGCGATATTTCATTTTCTTGAGCCCATTGACATGGATTCTGCTGCTTCTTCATCATCCATGCATCAACCCTACTTCCTTTTGGATCCCAAACTATGGGTAATAAGTAATGGGGACGAACTGTACTTCTCCCCCAAAGTGGGAAAGCTTATCTCCTACTTTCCTCGCACGCACCATAAGCAATCATTTGGGGAGGATTCTGACTTAGCGTTAGATTCATTCATTTTTATCGCTGGCGGAATTTCACATAAGAGTATGAATTTAGAAATCCACCACCTTGCGGATTCTGAAACCGAAGAGGTTTTCAGAATGATTGAACTCAGGCATTCAATTGATCTGAATGTTGGTCTACAAGAACTGGAAGCTGAAGAAGCTTTGCTTCAAAATTTCGTGAAAAAGCTTAGTAAGAGAGATGTTACGGGTAAGTTGTTTTTACCCATTGTGTCAGATACAGTGTTTTCAAAACATGAAACTTCTGAAGCATTAAATGTGTATGATTTGAAGGGAATTATGTGGAATTTTACCCGTGCTTATGAAACAGGAAGAAACCGATATGTTTTGTCTGGGGATGTTTGGAAAGAGTTTGTAAAATAGAAAAAGTTAACAGATGGGGATATTTATGTTGGGTGAAATAGTATATTCATCTAAGTCTCACATCGGATAATACGAAAAATAATAGAATTGGAGTAATAATATAAATAGAGATAGTTAGTTTGAGTTTTCTATAAAACAACAAAATGTAGTCTTTTAGGTGTATTGGAGATTTGGGTAGTTGTGTTTCTAGAGAAGAGGTAAAATAGTTTTTTGAGAGAGTTTTCTATTTTTCCGTTCAAAAATAATTTTTTTTAGAGGGTTTTCTATTTTTCCGTTCAAAAATAATTATGTTGAGAGGGTTTTTTATTTTTCTGTTCAAAAATAGTTTGTTGAGAGGGTTTGCAGTTTTTCCCTCCAAAAATTGCAAATGAGAGAGGGTTTGCAATTTTTCAGTTCAAAAGTTACAATTGAGAGAAGGTGTGCAATTTTTCTATTCACAAGTTGCAATTGAGAGAGTTTACAATTTTTTCCATAAAAATTGTTGTATGAAGGATTTGCAATTTTCTCCTTAAAATTGCAATTATATGAGAGGATTTTAATTTTATTATTGTAAATTTAGAAGTTGAATTATAATTTTTGAGAATTATTGTTGAATTTGTTTGCTTCAATTCGTCTTTGATGGGTATGCTTCCGTAAGAATAGAAATTTATTTTTTGTTATTTTCCCAACACTTTAGTGTTTGTGAAAGACTCTCATACAAGACTGCATCTTGGTATTATAAGAGATAACAAAAGAGCTGCAATTGTGGGTTCCAACCGGTCGATACTGAGGGATGGGTTACCAAATTCTCCCACAATGGAGAATGCCCTTAACAAGTTGTTGAAACAAGAAAAATTTGAAGTAATATTGCACCCGAGCCATGGAAGTTACCTGGTGGATTCACTTTTGCTGGATAATCTCAAAAATGCTAATCCATTTCAGCCAAAAATGAGGGTCAGTAGTCTCAAATCAAGCAAGATCGGAATTGTCATAGTGATTATCAGCGAAGATAAATATGAAGAAAGAGATCCCGAAAAAGAAATTTTCTGGAATATGGTTAAGGTAGTTTTGTTCTTTTTATTCTTAACATAATTATTATACTAGCATTTTCATCTAACCATTATTATTATTATATGTTTTCTTTATTGGAAGGTAACCTGGGATGTGTCTGATAGCGAGCGGTTGAATGTTTTGGAAATTTGCAAAGTTCCAAATCCTCAATGAATGGTAAGTGCAACTTAATTTCTTTTGACATTACTTACACACATATCTGCAAAGCCTTAGATAGATATTTGTTATATTGTAGATCTGATTTGGTAAGGAGTGTGATTTGCAATAAGGATGTAGTGTTTTAGAGGTTTGGTTTTTGATAATTCTGTATTTGTATTGTTTTATGCCAATAGTTAGAGGAGAAGAAAATCAAAGAAAATTTTAATGTTTTTGGATTACTAAGATTTGATCTTGAGTATTCTGGTTAAAATTTACGAGATTATGTTATCTCATTCAAGCTCTCTTAAGTTGCTGTAGTAGATGTGTAGTTTAGTTAGTAGTTGCATATTTGTGGGTTTCATTCTTGGTGTTATTGCTCACAAAGAATGTTTATTTTTGTTTGAATGCATGTGCTGATTTTTAAATGTTTTTTATTTTAAGTAATTTGTTAATAATTATTACTTATTTATTTAAATTATATATATATATATATATATATATATATATATATATATATATATATATATATATATATATATATATATATATATACCAAAAAAAATTTAATACATATTAAAGAGCAATAAAAAATTAACAATAAAATAATTTATTAATAATGAAGAACACTAAAAATAATAAATAAATAAAAACAAATTATTAATAATTAATAATAATATTTCCCGCCAAAAATAAAATATTGTACTTTATTTTCCCTCCAAAAAAATTGGTAAAAGGATTTGATCTTCTATAAATAGAGGTGTGTGTGAAGGTTGAATTATCAGTTCTTTTGTTGTTCTTACTTCCAATAGTTACTAATCATGTCTGTCTGGGCTGTAGTATTTTTTGAGGAAGGTAATCACATGAGGGTATGTCTGAACCCGCATTGGGATTTACTTGATGGTCCTACTCGCAAAGTTAAAAAAAATAGATTATCGTTGTCCATACATAACCTTGACGGATGCAAGCCCAAAAGACACCTACATGTATTATTGGGATCATGTGTAAAATGATGTGGATGTGGATCTAATGTTTTGGACATACAGTGGAGAAGTTAATCGAGGCGTTCAAGATCCACTTGTTCTAGCAGTTATAGTTGAGTAGTTTAAATGGTGTATGTTGAGTGAGTCCTGATATGATGTAATTGTGTTTGAAGTATGTCTTTCAATGTTATGTTTATTGTGTTGCAATCTAATAATCGTTGTGTTGCTGCAATCTAATTTTAAATCGTTGTGTTGTTGCAAACGTTATTATGATGTAACTAGAAAGTTGGATAATTTAATTAAAGTTGTCATGGTTGTTGAAAGAAAGTACAAGGTAGTGATGAAATAAACATAAAACCTCAAACACAACTAATTAGAAGGTCCAGCTCTATTTGGACATGTTTTGCGATAATGTCTGAATTCGCGACAAATACCACATCTCATCTTTTCCTTCTCATAATCATCCATCTCTGTTCGTATGCGGGTATTGTTTGGGCGGCCTTTCTTTCGTCTCCTCATGGCGTCATTGTGGCAAAGAGTGTCGCCTTCGTACCGAGGCCATTCAGCCTCAGTCCCCACCCCTATGAAACTTTCTTCGTAGACCTTAAATGTTAGAACAAGATTTGTTCTGATCAATATTCTTAGTTTTGATGATAACAATGTATATGAATTTTGTATGAGATAATGTGGTACTCTAATACTATGCAATTTCTATTTCAGGAATTATATAAAGAGTATGCACAAAATCAGCGCAAGAAGCACTGACTCAGAAGGTTCAACATGCAACATCAGAACATGGTCTGGCAAGACATCAGAAGATGGTCAAGCAGAATCAGGACATGGTCTATGGAAGCATCACAAGGACTTGAGGTCAGAAGCAGAAGCACTGAAGTTCTCATGGTATCACGCTCAGAAGCACTTCAAGGTCAGAAGACAAGAAGATGCTCTGCACCAAGCTGTTTGACTCTGATGATATTCAAACGTTGCTTACACAAACATCAGATCAGAAGCAAGTACAAGATGGCAGACTACGCTGACTGACAAAAGGAACGTTAGTAGCTATTAAAGGCAACGTCAGTAGACACAGCGAAAGCAAGGCTCGAGGTAGTTGACAAAAGAGTGAAACATTAAATGCAATGCTGTACGGAATACACAATGCATTAAATGCTCCCAACGGTCATCTTCTCAAACGCCTATAAATATGAAGTTTTGATGAGAAGCAAAAAAAACCAACTCTGAGTAATATACAGAAACGTTGTCAAATTCAAAAAGCTCTCAAACTTCATCTTCAACCTCACTACATTGCTGTTGTAATATATTAGTGAGATTAAGCTTAAACTTAAGAGAAAATCACAGTTGTGATAATAGCCTTATAAGAAGCATTGTAACTCTTAGAATTTGTTTACATTAAGTTGTAAGAACTAGAGTGATCAGGTTGTTGATCAGTATACTCTAGAAAGTCTTAGAGGGTATCTAAGCAGTTTGTTCCTAGAGTAATCAGGTTGTGATCAGTATACTCTAGAAGACTTAGAAGTTGTCTAAGTGGAAAACCATTGTAATCTTGTGTGATTAGTGGATTAAATCCTTAGGTGAGGTAAATTACTCCAAGGGGGTGGACTGGAGTAGTTTAGTTAACAACGAACCAGGATAAAAATCATTGTGCAAATTGTTTTTATCTTACAAGTTTTTAAAGCTACACTTATTCAAACCCCCCTTTCTAAGTGTTTTTCTATCCTTCAATTGGCATCAGAGCGTCGGTTCTAAGGTGCAAGTACTTAACCGTGTTTAGAAAAGATTTAGGAAGAGAAAAACGCTTAAGTCAAGATGTCTGGTGAAAATCAAACAAATACATCTACATCTGGCTCTGCTGAGCAATACAATGGAAATGGTAACAATGGTTATACTAGACCACCAGTATTTGATGGTGAAAACTTTGAATACTGGAAAGATAAACTTGAAAGTTACTTCCTTGGTCTAGATGGTGACCTATGGGATCTGCTGATGGATGGTTACAAACATCCAGTGAAAGCTACTGGTGTAAAGCTTACAAGACAAGAAATGAATGATGATCAAAAGAAGCAATTCAAAAATCATCATAAGTGTAGGACTATTTTGCTGAATGCTATCTCTCATGCTGAATATGAGAAGATATCTAATAGGGAAACTGCCTATGACATATATGAGTCATTGAAAATGACCCATGAAGGAAATGCCCAAGTCAAGGAGACTAAAGCTTTTGCCTTGATCCAGAAATATGAAGCCTTCAAGATGGAGGATGATGAGAATATTGAGAAGATGTTTTCAAGATTTCAAACGCTAACTGCTGGATTAAGAGTTCTTGACAAGGGATACACAAGGGCTGATCATGTCAAGAAGATCATCAGAAGCTTGCCAAGAAGATGGGGTCCTATGGTGACTGCTTTCAAAATTGCCAAGAATCTGAATGAAGTCTCTCTTGAAGAATTGATCAGTGCTCTAAGGAGTCATGAAATTGAGCTGGATGCTAATGAACCTCAGAAGAAAGGTAAGTCTATTGCGTTAAAATCTAATTATAAAAAATGCACTAACGCTTTTTAGGCTGAAGAAGTAGATTATGAAGAATCAGAATCAGAAGAAGAAGATGAACTGTCCATGATCTCCAGAAGGGTAAACCATCTCTGGAAGAGCAAGCAAAGGAAGTTCAAGAGCTTCAGAAGTTCAAAGAAGCCTGAAAGAGGAGAATCTTCTGGAGGCAGAAAATCTGACAAGAAGAAGGTCATCTGCTATGAGTGCAATGAGCCTGGACACTTCAAGAATGAATGTCCAAAACTTCAGAAGGAGAATCCCAAGAAGAAGTTTCATAAGAAGAAAGGTCTTATGGCAACATGGGATGATTCAGAATCAGAATCAGAATCAGACTCTGAAGGCGAGCAGGCAAACCTTGCTCTGATGGCCACAGTGGATGACGGATCAGAATCTACATCAGAATCAGATTCTGAAGAGGTATTTTCTGAACTATCTAGAGAAGAGTTAGTTTCCAGTTTAACTGAACTTCTGGAACTCAAGGCTCATCTTAGTATCAAATACAAAAAGCTGAAAAAGCTATTTGAATTTGAAACTAAGAAGCTGGAAGTGGAAAATTCTGAACTGAAGGAAAAAGTTTTAAAATTATCCAAAGATATTGGATCTCCTTCTGAATCAGAAAAATCCATTCCTAGTCTCAATCATATTCTGAAAGAGTATGACTCGAGCTTCAGGAAGTTTCTATCTAAAAGTATTGGCAGAAGTCATCTTGCTTCTATGATATATGGGGTTTCTGGAAACAAAAGGATTGGCGTTGGCTATGAGGGTGATACCCCACACAAATTTGAACCTATTGATGATTTTAAAATCACATACAAGCCATTGTATGATCAGTTCAAATATGGCCACTCACATGATATTAGGCTCACTTCACATGCCAAAAGTTTTAACGCTACACACACCAAGAAGCATGTGACACAACCTAAAAAATATCAAGCTGCCAAACCTAAAGAATATCATGCTGTTCCTCCTATTACTTATCATGCTAAACCCAAGTTCAATCAGAACTTGAGGAAAACTAACAAGAAAGGACCCAAGAAACTTTGGGTACCTAAGGAAAAGATAATTTCTGTTGCAGATATCCTTAGCAGCAAAGAAGACAAAGCACAAAATGTCATAGTACCTGGACTCTGGGTGCTCGCGACACATGACGGGAAGAAGGTCTATGTTCCAAGACCTGGTGCTTAAATCTGGTGGAGAAGTCAATTTTGGAGGAGATCAGAAGGGAAAGATTATTGGCTCTGGAACCATAAGTATTGGTAACTCTCCTTCCATAACTAATGTACTTCTTGTAGAAGGATTAGCGCATAACTTATTGTCCATAAGTCAATTAAGTGACAATGGTTATGACATAATCTTCAATCAAAAGTCTTGCAAGGCTGTAAGTCAGAAGGATGGCTCAATCCTATTTACAGGCAAGAGAAAGAACAACATTTATAAGATTGATCTTTCAGATCTTGAGAAGCAGGAGGTGGCTTGCCTTATGTCTGTTTCTGAAGAGAAATGGGTCTGGCACAGAAGATTAGGACATGCTAGTTTGTGAAAGATTTTTCAGATTAACAAACTAAATCTGGTCAGAGGACTCCCAAATCTGAAATACAAATCAGATGCTCTTTGTGAAGCATGTCAGAAGGGCAAGTTCTCCAAACATGCATTCAAATCTAAGAATGTTCTCTCTTCCTCAAGGTCGTTAGAACTTCTGCACATTGATCTGTTTGGACCAGTCAAAACAGCATCTATCAAAGGGAAGAAATATGGATTAGTCATCGTAGATGATTATAGCCGCTGGACATGGGTAAAATTCTTAAAACACAAGGATGAGTCTCATTCAGTGTTCTTTGAATTCTGCACTCAGATTCAATCTGAGAAGGAGTGCAAAATCATAAAGGTCAGAAGTGATCATGGTGGTGAATTTGAGAACAGATTCTTTGAGGAGTTCTTCAAAGAAAATGGTATTGCCCATGATTTCTCTTGCCCTATAACTCCACAGCAAAATGGAGTTGTAGAGCGAAAGAATAGGACTCTACAAGAAATGGCCAGAACCATGATCAATGAAACCAATATGGCTAAGCACTTCTGGTAAGAAGCAATAAACACTGCATGTTATATTCAGAATAGAATCTCTATAAGACCTATTCTAAATAAGACTCCTTATGAATTTTGGAAGAACAGAAAGCCCAACATTTCATATTTTCATCCTTTTGGATGTGTTTGTTTTATTCTGAATACTAAAGATCATCTTGGTAAGTTTGATTCTAAGGCACAAAAATGTTTCCTTCTTGGATATTCTGAACGCTCTAAAGGCTACAGAGTATACAATACTGAAACATTGGTTGTAGAAGAATCAATCAATATCAGATTTAATGATAAGCTTGGTCTTGAAAAGCCAAAGCAGTTTGAGAATTTTGCAGATATAGATATTGATATATCAGAAGCTGTAGAACCAAGAAGCAAAGTTTCAGAAGCTGAAAATCTCAGAAGCAAAAAATCAGAAGATCAAGTTGCTGCATCTTTAGAGAATCTCAGAATTTCTGAAGAGCCAACCGTCAGAAGATCTTCTAGACTCACCTCAGCTCACTCAGAAGATGTGATCCTTGGAAAGAAAGATGATCCTATCAGAACCAGAGCATTCCTTAAGAACAATGCAGAATGTCAATTAGGTCTTGTTTCTTTGATCGAGCCAACTTCTGTTGATCAAGCTCTAGAAGATCCAGACTGGATAATTGCCATGCAAGAAGAACTAAATCAATTTACAAGGAATGATGTATGGGATCTTGTTCCTAGTCTAAAAGGATTCAACATCATTGGTACAAAGCGGGTTTTCAGAAACAAGCTTAGTGAGAAGGGAGAAGTGGTAAGAAACAAAGCCAGACTGGTGGCTCAGGGATATAGTCAACAAGAAGGAATTGACTATACTGAAACCTTTGCACCAGTGGCCAGGTTAGAATCTATTCGCTTATTAATTTCTTTTGCCACTCAGCATAACATCACTCTGTATCAGATGGATGTTAAGAGTGCCTTCTTAAATGGTTATATAGATGAGGAAGTCTATGTCCACCAACCTCCTGGTTTTGAAGACTCTAAGTCTCCAGAACATGTTTTCAAACTTAAGAAATCATTGTATGGATTGAAGCAAGCTCCTAGAGCTTGGTATGAAAGATTAAGTTCTTTCCTTCTAGACAATGGTTTCACTAGAGGACAAGTGGATACGACTCTCTTCTGTAAAACATCTAAGAAGGACATTTTAATTTGTCAAATTTATGTTGATGATATTATTTTTGGAACATCTAATGCTTCACTTGGAAAGGAGTTTGCTAAGTCTATGCAGGCTGAATTTGAAATGAGTATGATGGGTGAACTCAAGTATTTTCTTGGGATTCAAATCAATCAAACTTCTGATGGAACTTATGTTCATCAAACGAAGTATGTGAAAGAACTTCTGAAGAAGTTTAATCTTTCTGAAAGCAAAGAAGCCAAAACTCCTATGCATCCAACGTGTGTTCTAGGTAAGGATGAGGTAAGTAAGAAGGTATATCAGAAGTTGTACAGAGGTATGATTGGATCTCTTCTATATTTAACTGCTTCTAGACCTGACATTCTATTCAGTGTTTGTTTGTGCGCTAGATTCCAATCAGATCCTAGAGAATCTCACTTAACTGCTGTTAAGAGAATTCTGAGGCATCTGAAAGGTACTACTAATGTTGGTTTAGGCTACAGAAAATCTAAAGAATACAACTTAGTAGGATTTTGTGATGCTGACTATGCTGGAGATAGAATTGAAAGGAAAAGTACTTCTGGAAGTTGTCAATTTCTAGGAAGTCATCTGATCTCCTGGTACAGCAAGAAGCAAGCTACCATTGCCCTCTCAACAACAGAAGCAGAATATGTTGCTGCTGCTGGTTGCAGCACACAAATGCTCTAGATGAAGAGTCAGCTAGAAGATTATCAAATATATGAGAGTAACATCCCTATCTTCTATGATAATACTTCTGCCATATGTTTATCTAAGAATCCTATCTTACATTCCAAAGCTAAACATATTGAGATTAAACATCATTTCATTAGGGACTATGTTCAGAAGGGTGTTCTCTCTTTAAACTTTGTGGATACAGACCATCAATGGGCTGATATCTTTACAAAACCCCTTGCTGAAGATAGGTTTAAGTTCATTCTGAAGAATATCAGTATGGACTTATGCCTAGAATAAGAAGATGAGAAGATCTTATGTATGGTTAAATTCTGAAATGTGTTGGGATTATGTGTATATAAGAAGTTCTGATAATGATCAATTAGAAGTTCTGATAATGATCAATTAGAAGTTCTGATTCTGTTATTACTAACGTTTCATTATCTAAGTTGATTCAGAATCTCTTTTAAAGTAAAACAGCTGTCACCAGTTTTCCAGAAAAGGAACACGTGTTCACTATTTTTGGACAAGCATGCGTGCAGTTGAGGAGACGCCGCCCTAGGTAACTGTGCAAATCATTTCATTTTGTCACTTTATCTCTCCTAACGTCATATCTCATTAAATGCAAATTGATGTCATGTTTTTCTGTAATCATTTCAATTAAACCATTTTGCAGTTATTATTTTTTTTACCCAGCCTTTTATATACTCCCCTTCATCTTCATTTCATCTTTTTCACTCTCTCTCTTCATTCGTCCCTCTCTTTTTGCATTCATCGCATAAACCCTAGTTTGTGTCTGAAACTTAGTATCTCATCATGAATCCTTCGTCAAGTTCCTCAAACCAAGCAGAAATGTCTTCCACTCAACTGGTTTTGAGCAAGCGTGGTTTTGCTCCATTAAAGACCTGTTCCATTCCTACTGCAGAGATGGAAGTTCTTTGTGAGTCTTCAGTGGACTTTGAAAATCTGAGAGCACATGGTTTCAAACCTGAAGCAAAGACAATGGCACAAGGATGGTCAAACTACCTTGATAGATTGGTTATACCAATTTATCCGGCTCTTGTAAAAGATTTCTGGGCTCATGCAACGGTTACTCCAACTGCAATCATCTCCTTCGTGTTAGGGCATGAAGTTGTGATTACTGAGAAGTTGATAAGGAAGTTGTACAACCTGGATGATGAAGAAGGATGTACTGGTCCACTTCCTGCCAGGGTTAGTTGGCCACAGGTTGAAGGACAAATATCTTATGCAACTGGTCTTCAATATCACCAAACTGGTACATTGAGGGCGTTCTATCAAGTCTGGGCTGAAATTATTCTGGGATCTCTTCATCATAGAAGAAGATCATTATCCTCCATGTACATCAGTCCTGATCACAAATACACTCTCTTCTGCATTGGAAGAAGAATTGAACTGAACATCTCCAACATTCTGTTTCAGAATCTGAAGATGGCTATTGAAGAGTCAAGAGATGAAGAACGTGAGAAGTATCCTCATCTTCAAAGAAATACTATTCCTTTCGCCAGAATGATCTCAGACATTCTGATAGAAAGTGATTTGATGGACTCTCTAAGGACTATTGGAACGTTCAAATTCTTTGGAGCCATTCAAGGTCATGTCATCAATGCTTTTGATCTGCTAAGACTGGAACTTATCACGAAGGTAACTTCGGTTCCTGTAATCTCCCCAGATATTCTAACCAGAAGAATTCAGGTGGAAGGATTTGCTACCTTGTTCCAAGCAGAACTTCACAAGGCTGTTAAGCAACATTTGGAAGCTTCTGTAAGATCTCAATCTTCTGTTGATCCTGCGTGGATTCGTGGAAGAGTGCTTCCTTCTCTGGCTGACCTTCAGAAAAAGGATCAGAAGAAGCAAGAAGCAAGGATGAAGAGAAAGGCTCAAGAAGAAGAAGCCAAGAAAGCCAAGAAGCAAAGGGTCAACTTTGATCCTGTCAAAGTAAACTCTCAAGAATTTCAAGACCAGCGCATCAGGGAATCTTTTCGTACTGTAAGAACTACAAATTTTCCCAGGCAAGTATACCAACCACCTCCTTCTGAACCTCAATCTTCTATCCAACCTTCTCCTTCTGAACATCACAACACCTTCACCATTCCAAATCCTCCTCAACCATCTCTTTCTACACCTGTTTTGAACCCCACTCCACTAAATGTCTATCCTCCCACACCCACTAATATACCATCCTCATCAACCATCTCCACAGATATTCCATCCTCTTCAACCACAGCAGCTCCACCTTCTCTATCCCATCCTTTTCCTACCAGAAAATCCAACCCATACTGCCTTCTCTACCCTGACTACAAATTCACTTTTAATCCTCCTGAACCTGAACCTCATATCTACCTGGAGTTGTTCAGACAAGAAGTTATCAGTAGGCTGGATCTCTTGAAAGATGATTTCTTCAATGACCTTGATGATGTTTCTACTAGAAACCTCTGGAGAAGCTTTCGCCAAGATTTTCAGGTGGGAGCTATGGCTGTTCAGAAGAGACTAGTGGCTGCTGCTCCTGGTTATGCTGGATATCTTCTTGAAGTTGATGATGGAAAATATTTTCATCCTATCAGAAACAGGAGAGTTCTTGAGGAGAAGATGTTTGTTGATGAGCTGCTGGACAATCCTTGCAGGGATATTGTGGTATGGAGACCTAAGTATCCAGTTCTGCCTGGAGACTTCAAGTCATTGTTTGACTTTTTGAGGGAAAATCCTTCTGAGGAAGACCCCAATTTGGTCATTCCAGAAGTTGTTGACCCGCCAGAAGTTTAAGGTCCTTCTGCTCCAAGGAATCTTGCTGCCATTCTTCAAGCTCTTGAGAATGGAGATTCTGATCTTCCTGCTCCTGAGTATGAAGAAGATGCTGATATGGGAGAAGCTGATGCTGAAGATCATCCTGCTGAGTCTATTCCTGTTGAGGAAAATCAATATGATGATCTAACAATGGAAGCTGCTGTTGAGATTGCTGTCCCTCTGAACAGAAGTTGTGAAGCTTCTTCTGGTGAACTCTCTCTTCTGGTGAAGACTCTAGAGTTTATTCAGAAGAACCAAGTTGAGCTAGCTTCTCGTATGGATAAGCAAGAAGACACCAATGCTGAGTTCCGCTCTTTCATGGAGAGGCAGACTGAGAGCAATGCTGGGATTCATGACATGCTGGCCAAGATTATGTCTAAGCTAGGGCCGTCTTAGTCCTTTTGTGTCTTAGTAGTTTTTATTTGTTTCTTGCATCTGTCTTTTATGCATCTCCCTTGTACTTTCTGATAATTCTCTTTTTGCAATCAAATGACAGTTATCCTTCTTTTCTCTCATGATTGTTTTTTTTTCATCTGAATCTTTTGTGTTTTTGATGTTATGACAAAAAGGGGGAGAAAATGTGATAAATGATCTGATTTATATTATCAGTTGCTGGGAGAAAGTCTCCACATTTCTAACAAGAATTTGCAAGTTCTATGTCTTTGAGTGTTTTGCAGGAAGCGAAGATATTCTTAAAAGCTCAACATGAGAAGCAAAGACATGGGGAAAAGCAATTCTATATGGAATCAAGCTCATGGAAATTGAAGCAAGCTGAGTGCTGTGAAGCTTCAAGATCAGAAGCAAGAAGGAAGAATGTTATGATATTCTGATGATAGAATATGCTCTAACTCATTCTTATTCCTTATATGTTTTGATGCATGTTTTAGTTCTAAATATGCTCTGAAACATTATTGTTTTTGCTCTGATACATATTATATGTTCTGATACATATTTTATGTTCTGATTCATTCATGCTCTGACTTTTGTCGTATAGTTTGTTTTGTAACATTTCAGGATGTAGAGATGCTCTGATGATGCTCTGGTACATTCAACAATGTTCTGATACAATCTAGCATGCAATGATTCAAGAAGAAATTCAAGCTCTGAAGCTGTCCTATGGAAGCAAGAAGCAGAAGCTATGAATGTTCTGAAGATTTAAGCATATGTGATCGTCTCAACTGAAATGGAAAATACTCAGGGAAGTCCTTTATTTATAAATTTCTTCCAGTATTTATTTTAGGGGGAGATTATTTATCTCAGGGGGATATTGTTAATCTCAGGGGGTGACATATTCACACACTATGTTTATATGCTTATGCTATAACTGTGTAATTGTCTTTAGTCGTCTGATATTCTGATTGCAAATTCATATCATTTATATATGTTTTTGTCATCATCAAAAAGGGGGAGATTGTTAGAACAAGATTTGTTCTGATCAACATTCTTAGTTTTGATGATAACAATGTATATGAATTTTGTATGAGATAATGTGGTACTCTAATACTATGCAATTTCCATTTCAGGAATTATATAAAGAGTATGCACAAAATCAGCGCAAGAAGCACTGACTCAGAAGGTTCAGCATGCAACATCAGAACATGGTCTGGCAAGACATCAGAAGATGGTCAAGCAGAATCAGAACATGGTCTATGGAAGCATCAGAAGGACTTGAGGTCAGAAGCAGAAGCACTGAAGTTCTCATGGTATCACGCTCAAAAGCACTTCAAGGTCAGAAGACAAGAAGATGCTCTGCACCAAGCTGTTTGACTCTGATGATATTCAAACGTTGCTTACACAAACATCATATCAGAAGCAAGTACAAGATGGCAGGCTACGCTGACTGACAAAAGGAACGTTAGTAGCTATTAAAGGCAACATTAGTAGACACAGCGAAAGCAAGGCTCGAGGTAGTTGACAAAAGAGTGAAACATTAAATGCAATGCTGTACGGAATACGCAAAGCATTAAATGCTCCCAACGGTCATCTTCTCAAACGCCTATAAATATGAAGTTCTGATGAGAAGCAAAAAAAACCAACTCTGAGTAATATACAGAAACGCTGTCAAATTCAAAAAGCTCTCAAACTTCATCTTCAACCTCACTACATTGCTGTTGTAATATATTAGTGAGATTAAGCTTAAACTTAAGAGAAAATCACAGTTGTGATAATAGCTTTATAAGAAGCATTGTAACTCTTAGAATTTGTTTACATTAAGTTGTAAGAACTAGAGTGATCAGGTTGTTGATCAGTATACTCTAGAAAGTCTTAGAGGGTATCTAAGCAGTTTGTTCCTAGAGTGATCAGGTTGTGATCAGTATACTCTAGAAGACTTAGAAGTTGTTTAAGTGGAAAACCATTGTAATCTTGTGTGATTAGTGGATTAAATCCTCAGGTGAGGTAAATCACTCCAAGGGGGTGGACTGGAGTAGTTTAGTTAACAACGAACCAGGATAAAAATCATTGTGCAAATTGTTTTTATCTTACAAGTTTTTAAAGCTACACTTATTCAAACCCCCCCTTTCTAAGTGTTTTTCTATCCTTCATTAAATACGTTAACATTCTTGAAGACATCAGCTATATGCACAGAATAGTCTTGATGTATGCCTTCGTACCGAGGCTATTCAGCCTCAGTCCCCACCCCTATGAAACTTTCTTCGTAGACCTTAAATACGTTAAAAACCTTGAAGACGTCAGCTATATGCACACAATAGTCCTGATGTATGCTTGCACATGTTGTAATGCATGCGACCAAGGCACATGGAATGTTTAAAATTTTCCACACTCGCATGTTTTGTTCCTAAGGTCGACGTTGAAATGACGGGTAGGTCGACACTCATTATGATTCATAGTTTCCTCCACCAGGAAGCAGAAACTTAGACGATCAAATTGTCGGACGTTATGAGTACTTGCTTTGGCAGCCTCCTCTTCAATCCCTTTCATGCAACTTTTGGTATACCGTTGTCCAGAACCCGATTTTTTTGTCCATTCATGACCTCTTCTCTCAAATAATTCACCCATCCGAAAGTATGTTGACCCGACCAATGTGTAACAGGTAGATTACGAGTGGCCTTCAAAGTCGAATTCATTGACTCTGCCAGGTTGGTAGTCATCTGACCCCACCGTTGCCCTCTATCCAAAGCTCTACACCATTTCTCTATTGGAATATTTTCTACCCAATTGAATGCATCCATGTTTGACATACGTATCACCCCCCTATAGTAGTTGTATGTTGACTCAGTCAATGCATAACCTGTATGTGAAAATAAAAGTATTACTTAAACACAATATTTATAAACAACAGTATCATGTATAAATATACCCTTATATGTAGAGATTTACCCATGTTAACGACTTTTTTGCGAAGCTCTTTGTCTCTTATCTCTCGCATAAAGTTTTGGGTAATATGTCTAATACAATAGACATGGGAAGATTGTGGGTATTGCCACCCATTTTCTGGGTTATCATATGCACTTTTTATGGACACGTGTTTGTCTGATATTAGATAGATGTTTGGTTGCGGCGTAACATGCATTCTTAGGTTCCTTAGAAAAAAAATCCATGCATCACCTGTCTCACCCTCAACCAATGCAAAAGCTATTGGAAAGATGTTCCTGTTCCCATATTGTGCAACAGCTAGTAACAAAGTGCCCTTGTATTTACGATACAACCATGTCCCATTAACTTGAACAACATATTTGTAGTATTCAAAACCCTTGATACATGGTTGGAATGCCCAAAAGAGACAATGGAAAATTCTACAACCATCAATTTGTGTCCCGTCATCTGATATTGCTGGTAGTGTCTCTAGTTCTATTACAACACTTGGAAAATAATGTTTCATGACCAACAACCATTGAGGAAGGTCATTGTAGGATGTCTCCCAATTACCATAGGTTGATGCTATTGCCTTGTTCTTTGCAATCCATGCTTTTTTGTAAGAAATCATGTAGTTGAATTTCTCACAATATGAGCAATGATGTGTTTAACCTTCAACGAGACATCCTCTTGAATGAGACGTTTGATGTTGTTGATCGGTCACCATTTCTACCTAGTTTTGTTATGAATTTGGCACAAGATCATCAAGTTTGGTAAAACTTTGAGTTGTTTATTAAGAGTTTTCATTGATTTCCCTTTATTTTGTTAATTAGCTTGCATTATGTTATTTATTTTATAATCATGTCTTTTTAGATGCTTTTGATCTCTCTACTTGGTGGTTGTAGGTTAATTTTGGATCAGATGGAAATTTCACAAGTGTTGGTGTAAAAGAAGCTGAAAATCGTGACAAGCGTGTAGTATTTTGATCATAACAAGAGCTTCGTAACTTGGAATGACGCGGTTCCAGTGGCAAAATTTCGCTAACAAAAAGGGCTACAACTTTGATGTTGAAGTCAAAGCCAAATTATGAAGTCAGAGGCTGACACGGGATGCCCGTGTCAGATGACACGGCCGTGTCAGACCTTCTGAAGAACTCTCCCCAAAGTGGCAGAAGCTGACACGGTCTGCCCGTGTCAAGTGACACGGCCGTGTCAGCTGTGCGGGACAGAAATTCTGATTTTTCTGTTTTGTTATTTTTAAAGTACCAGGGGCATTTTGGGTGTTTTGTCTGGGACCTGAAAACCTAAAACAGATTAAAAGTGATTTTGAGACAAGAGAGAATCACTTTTTGCAGAATACGATAGAATTCCAGAGAGAGGATAAGATAGCTTCATCAAGGGTTTCGGAGACGGAGAGATTCAACGGTGGACACCATTGAAGATCAAAGTTCCCAATCATCTTTGTAATGTCTAAACTCTTTGATTTGTGTTTCTTGAATATTATGAGAGGCTAAACCCCCCAATGCTAGGGGGTGTCCCTGATTTAATTCGTATTCCATTAATCAAATGTTCGTATTGTACAATTCGATTGTATAAGGTTTCCAATGATGTCTTTATCAGATCAATAAGGATTGTTCTATGGTTAACAATTTGTAGGACTACGATTGTTAAGGTTTGTATACAATTGAACCGTATAGTTATCACCTAGGACTAGGGATACCGTATGGTTATTTAGAAATTCTTGATTAATCAAAGATTTGGTTTTCTCCTATGTCTCTAAGGACTTAGGTAATAGGATTATAAACCAAAAGGTTTTCTCTAAGGACTTAGGGAAAACATCCTTAAGAATAAATAATTGAATTGTATGAACTTGTTAAAGAGATCTTAATCCAGAGGAGTTATAAAGTAAATCACACACCTTACCTTGGCATTTTTCTCATATTATAAAAAGTTCAATTTTAATTTTAGCTTATTTGTATTATTTCAACTTATTTCATTGATAAGCGAAAGCACCCCTATGCTCTTTTGTTTAATTGACTCATTACAATAACTTATATTTCCTACGCAATCCTCGAGATGGATACTTGGGGTAAACTCATTATAACTACATCGGTAAAAATAGTACACTTGCTATTTTTCCGATCAGCTGTCACTGATGATGTTTGAGTTTAGTTTCCGATGATCCTGAGTAATTGCAGACGAAATGCACGTGTGCAGTCCACTTACCGTGCTAATCACCCAGGTACCACTTTTTTTCCCCAATGAAGCTCTACATCGGAACGTGCAATCCTCATTGGAACACTTGATTATATATCTTTTAGTATCAGACTTATAAACTTCATAATTAAGAGAGTGTTTGATGTGATACTGAGCAATAGCAAAGACACACTCCTCCTTATTTGCGAATCTCATGCCAAGCAAACCACCCTCTATTTGCATTGGTTCTGGTGTTTAAAAAATTGAACCATCCTCTATGTCATCTAAGGTAACATTTCTCATGTGAAGTGGGGGATTATACAAATCCATAGAAACCTCTTGTTTCCCCACATGCATTTCATCACCTGAATCTCCTCTGTCACCACTAAAAAGATTTTGAGTATTTACATACCTGGCCTCTTCATCCTCGCTGTTGTCTCCAACGTCTTCGTTTGGAAATAATGGCTCATTTTGTGTTATGGGTGGTGGTGACGTTGGAATGATAGACTCATGAATCATAAAATTTTGCATTTGAGATTCTTGTTGAGCCTCTAGAATACATGCATATAGTTCAATCACATCTGAACAATTATACGTTGTGTGGCATTGGAACATAGACCGAACATTGTTGTCATTTTCGATCTTCGTGGTTGTATACGACATACTACCGTCAACCGGACTGAAGAATGGATAACAATAAAATACGTCTATTACAATCATTTAAAGTTTATTTTCGATACAGTTTTTGAGATGATAAAAATTAGAGTTGGGACTAAGTTTGAATGTTTGTGACTCTGTATTTTGAAATACGACCCCAACATTGATGTCGGAAAAAATTAGACCGTTATAGTGGACTTGAACATTAAAACTATTTTGAGACATTTTGTTCTAGTGTCACAATAACTGACTAGTTAGAGCTTAATATACACCATGGAAAATACTTGAACCATGCATGTGATCTTCCACGTGTCCACGTGGAAAGTATGATTTTCCCCTCTTCGGCATGTGACCGCCGTTTGAGATGGAGGTCATATGAAGGACGTGGCCGCCATTTGAAATGGAGGACACTGGTTGCATGTGACCGCCGTTTTGAATGGAGTGCACATGCATGACTTGTCAAATCCAACACAGTATAAATGCATAGATGCTGCATGCAACCAATTACACAATATATCTCCATATGGCTCTCTTTGTTGGAGTGGTGCATGTTATTACTCCGAACTGTTCAAAAAATATTGTTTCCGGTAATACTTTATCTGATCCGATATCAGTACGGTTGATGGATTCGTTCAACTTTTCTGATATTAAATCTCAGATATATCATGTCACTGCAATTGATAGAGAAATTGTTGAAATTTCCTACAGAAAACCCTACTTGAATTCAAATGGGATGTTGTTATATTCAGAGATGAAGATATGCACATAAGAAGACATTCGTGAAATGTTTCCGAATTTTTTATTTTTTATTAACATAGGTCCTATGGAATTGTATGTAAGATTTCGTAGAACAGTTGGAGAAATTTTATCATTGTGTAAAAATCCTAATGAATGTACACAGTGAAACCAATTTATTTAATATTATCACTGCACCAACTACCCACCAATTTCCTATAAATAGGGGTAGCTCATATGTCATTTTCACAATCCTCCTCTCATAAAATCTCTACTTTCTTACAATTTCTATTTACTCAAATTTTATCACAAGTTAGCATGTCTTTCTTTTGGTATGGTGAAAAACATAGAGGAACACCTGAAAATGTTGCGGTAATTATTTAAATATATTTATGTTTGTATCGTATTTTTTTTAAGCAAAATGGAAATCAATTAAGAGCACTAGGGGTGCTACAACCCAAACATACAACAAATACAACAAAAAGGGGAACAACCCCCACAATCCATCAACAAAAAACTAGCCTAGGGTCCTTGCACCAATCCTCCCAAGAACCATTAACAAACCCTTTATAAAAAACTAACAACCAATCCCACGAGAGCAATTTGATCCTACCCAAAACATCACAAGACGACAACGCAAGATTATTAAAAATTAAATCATTCCTACATTTCCACATAACCCAACAAAAAACCAAACCAAAGAACCAACCCAAGTCCAAAGTGAACGCCGCTTTACAAGAGACCTCTAACCAAAGCAAGTGATCAACAATTGTAGTAGAAGAAATATCATTAGACAACCGGAGCCAATCTCTAAACCGATCCCACCACAAGGAAAAAATTCTACAACCAAAAAAGAGATGGTCTATATCCTCAAAAGCATCAACACACAACGGGCAAAGCGTCGTACCGGTGGAACCTAACACATCACGCTTAAATAACTCCATCTTCGTTGGAAGCCTATTCCAAATTAGCCTCCAACCAAAAATGTGAATCTTACTCGGAACTTTTGATTTCCATAAAAGAGAAAGAGCCAAAGATGTAGAATGATTTAAAATAGGCTCCGAAAGTAAATTCAAACATAACGCCTTATAAGCATTACTTACCGAAAAACCGGAAGCGTCCCTCCACCAAACAAAACTATCAATGACATCACCACGGGGATAAACCGAAAGAAGAAGATTCCATAAATACTCCAATTGATCCGCGGCTGCCCCGACAAGTGACACGCCCGAAAAAAGATGTTTCCACTCCCACACATCATCATTCCAATCGCCTAAGTCCGCCACTTTACAATGAATGTCTTCCACCAAGAGAAAAAGCTCCGGAAAAAGAGAGCTAAAAGGAGTAACTCCCAACCAAGGATCAAGCCAAAATTCCAAAAAATTACCCGATCCAAGCTTGCAAGAAATCGAATTTTTGAACCAATTCGTTGTGTTGTTCGAGGATAGCTCTCCAACGGCACAAAGATCCCTCCACCAAAGAGAAACCTTACTCCTAGAATTGAAGGAAGGTTCTCTTAGCATTGCTCTTTTAATATCTCCATACCTACAAGAAAGAAAGTTAGTCCATAAAGAATTTTCACCATTCAAAATCCGCCATTTCCACTTGCTCAAAAGGGCCAAATTAAATCTCCCACAATGTTTCACCCCGAGCCCTCCATCTATCTTCGGTCTACACACCTTCTCCCAACAAATCCAATTTATCTTTTTCTTCTCCTCACTACTCCCCCAAAGAAAAGATCGTTGGATAGATATTAACTCTTTAATAATAGCCTTCGGAGCCTTGTAGAAAGAGAACAAAAAAATGGGGATGCTCGACAAGACAGAATTTAATAAAACCACTCTCCCTCCTATAGAAATATGCTTGTGATGCCACCCTCCAAGTCTTCTTTTGAGTTTAGACACAATTGGTCTCCAAACCGCACACCTCCTCGGATTAACACCCACCGGAATACCAAGGAACACAAAAGAAGAAGAACCAATGTCACAACAAAGAAAAGAGGACGCCGCTTGGATAAACTCCGACTCAAGATTAACTCCAAAAAGTCTACTTTTAGCTAAATTCACTTTGAGACCCGAAGCAAGTTCAAAACCCCTAAGGATGGCTTTAAGAGACCATAAATTATTCCACGAATCCTCGCCAATAATAACGGTGTCATCCGCAAATTGGAGAATCTCCAAACTCGAATTAGCATCCAAAGAAAAACCTTTAAACTCACCCAACGACGCCGCCACTTTAACCATACCCGCTAAACCTTCCGCCACCAAAAGAAAAAGGAAAGGAGAAAGGGGATCTCCTTGCCGTAAACCCCGAGTCACAACAAAATCGCCGGTAGGACTACCATTAACAAGAATGGACATAGAACTATTAAAAATTAGAGCTTCGATCCACCTCCTCCACCTAAGACCAAAACCCATTCTCCGAAGCATGTATCTAAGAAAGTCCCACGACACACAATCATAGGCTTTTTCAAAATCCACTTTAACCATCATACAACTCTTTTTAAATCTCTTCGAATAATCAAGTAACTCGTTCAAAACAAGAACCCTATCCAACATGTTTCTTCCTGAAATAAAAGCGTATTGACTTCTAGAAACTAGCTTATCCACAACAAGCTTTAATCTCGAAGCTAACAACTTCGCCAAAATCCTATACATGCTAGATACGAGACAAATTGGATGATAATCATCTAAAGACTTCGGATTATCAACCTTAGGAATCAAGGAAAGGAAAGAAGCGGTTACCGCTTTGGGAAGAGCGGCATGAAGATGAAACTCCTTAATAAACTCCACAATCTCATTCTTTAAAAAAGGCCAACAAGATTTGTAAAAACCCATGGTGTAACCGTCCGGACCCGGACTTTTGTCTCCATCACAATTCCAAATAACCTCCCTAATCTCCTCATCCGAAAAAGGAGATTCCAAAGATGATGCTTCCTCTTCCGACAACATATTCACATGAATACCACTCAAAAGCGGTCTAACACCCATTGGTTCCAAAAATCTCTTCTCAAAGTGGCTCTTTATCTCTTCTTTAATTTCATCCACTTTATCAATCCAACCCCTTGAAGAATGTAACCCCAAAATCGAATTCCTCCTATTCTGCAACTTAACCACCTTATGAAAAAAATTTGAATTTGAATCTCCCTCTTCAAGCCACAAAACCCTCGCTTTTTGCCGAAGAATCCCTTCCTTCCTTCGCATCACATCCCACACCTTAGAAGAAGCCGCCAATCTCTTCGAAGCCAATTCCCCCAAACTCAAAGAACCCCCCTCCGCCGCTTCTAGATCAAGACAATTCAAATCATCCACCGCCTCTTCGACCTCTAAATTAATGAAACCAAACACCTCTTTGTTCCACTTCCTCATCACCCCCCTAAACATCTTCAATTTCTCTTTAAAAACAAAAATCGCCTTCCCATGAACAATAATCTCCTTCCACTTAGTTTCCGCAAAAGAGAAAAAATCTTCATGTTTGGTCCAACAAGAGAAAAACTTAAAGGGTTTTGGACCCCAATTCAAACCATCCGCTTTAAGCCAAATCGGACAATGATCCAAAAGATCTCTAGTGCCCACCACTTGCCCCCCACATTCCACGCCTCCATCAAACTCTCCGAAAGCAAAAAGCGATCTAAACGACTCATCGCACTCCCATCCACACTAAACCAAGTGAATTTCTTTCCAATAATAGACGGATCCGCCAACTCCATTTTCTCAATGAACAAGTTAAACACCTCCATCTCCCGTTTATTGACCACCCCTCTAGCACTCTTACGCTCCTCTTCAACACGGATAGCATTGAAGTCACCACCTAACAACCAATCCCCGGACGGAAATCTCACTTTGCATCCCTCTAAAGCCTTCCACATAGCCTTCTTCTTAACAAAGAAACACGACGAATACACATTCACAATATACACCAATCTATCATTCCAAATACCACTAACACCCACAAAGCCCTCCCCTTCAAAACTAAAATGAGGATAGAAAACACCTTTTTTCCACAAGATAATGAGGCCTCCTGAATTCCCAACAGATGCTTTAAAATACCATTCAACATCAGTTCCACCCCACAATTCAAAAATAATTCTGTCCGAACAATGCGTCAATTTAGTTTCCTGAAGCAAGCAAAAATCAAAACTCTCTTTGCGAATTAACGAACTTAGCAATTTCCTTTTCAAAGGACTGCCCACCCCACGTATATTATAGGATACTATATTCATTGAGAACCACCTGTGTGCACATCCTTCTGGTCCTTTGAAACTAAGTCCTGATCCTCCATAAGCATGATAGAATCAATCATACATTTCTTCAACTCCCCACCTTCAACACCAAAACAAACAGCTTTGTCCCATAACTTGTGTGCTATAGCCTCCCTCTCGTTAACTTTAAACCTAACATTGCCCCTGATCACATCCTCATCAGGAATATCCCCATAGACAGATTCAGAAGAAAAATCAGCCCCACCCTCATTTTTACTCGATCCCATACCACCACCAACCATCATATTCTGCATCTTCCTACCACCCCCATCTAGACCCCTATGACCGGATTGCAACCCACCACCGTCACCCACCAAAACCTCCTTCCTACGCCCCTTTGCTTTACATAGCGGTAGAAAAGAGTTACGAGTAACAGTTGGCAAAGGAGAAAAACCCTTACCGAATAAAGAGTCGGACCCAGAGGAAATTTCTGTACAAAAAGATGAAGAAGAAGCTTTCCTCCCGTTCCCCAGCAAATGTCCGCCACCCTTTCCTTTGCTTGGAGCCGTTACCGAAATAAAGGATTCCACCGAATCCTGTGGTGCTGCTGTTCGCTGAAGAGAACTAGCAAAACCTGCCTTACCCCTTTCCAACAAATTAGTTTCCACCTGTGCAATAGTTTCCACCTGTGCAATAGTTTCCAACTGGGCATTAGAATCCACCTGGGCCTTAGATCCCTCTAAACCTAGGCCCAAAACAGCATTGTCAAAACGGCCCACATCTGTATCGCATGCGTGAGAAGTGTGGCCCACCGCCAAACCACACACGTGACCACAAGACTGGGAAGACAAAAGGTGGGTCAACGAAGCAGCGGGTCCCACGGCCTGAGAACAAACACCTGCAGCCACCTTTGAATTACGAGCCCCCAGCATATCTGTCACCATCACCTGATCCTCTCCTAAAGATGGAGCAAGCAAAAGTGCTTTCTTGTCTGCTACTACAGCAGTATCCAAATCCATGCAAGTACTCGGCGCTAACGTGGGAACTTGAGCAACCGGAGCCTCCTCCGCCTTCGACATCTCCGGCTCCTCCTGACCCACACCACCATCAGAATCCTTCTCCAACAAACCTTCATCATTTGACTCCTCATCGGAAAACAACTCTGAGGAACCGCACTCCGAAGCATCTTTAATGGATGAAACAATCCTGAGAGGACTCTGCACATCCTCGATCATCTTCAACCTCACCATGACCCCATTAATCCTGACGTTAAGCACTTCATCAAAACCCACAGCGCAGGTGGTTCTGATAAGGAAACGAGCCACATCAAGTCTAACTTGGTTAGCTGTGTCCGAATGAGTTCGAAGAAAGATCCCCACCGGCTTAGCAATAAACTCAAAGCAAGCATCATTCCAAAACACACATGGTAAGCCATACAACCTCACCCACGAAACTCTCTCCCCATCAACCATCTCCTTGTTCCACATTTTAACATCCGAAAACCAAGAGTTAACCCATTCAGTATCTGAGTTTAACAATCGCTGAACCGCGCCCTCTTCACGATCCTCCAACAAGCAGAGATTAGCTCCAAGCGTTGTTGCTTTGATACCAAAGAGACCCTCCCTGTCAAAGATGTCTTGAATGTTATACGTCATCCCCACCTCCAACACTCTACCCACATACGCCTTAGAAAATCTCTGAATCGCAACCGAGTCATCAAAGTCAAAGGATAAGCCCTGATAACCAACAGAATTCTTGGAGTGCCCATTTTTTACCACCGCTGCAAAAGAACTACCGCCCCCAGCTGCGAAATTAGCACCAAAACCCACATGCCCCACCGATGGCTCCTTAAACTCCTTGACCTCCTTACCATCCTTTCCTCCGATCAACTTTTTGTTTCCCCGTAGGAAACGAGGAAGATTAACAAAAAGCTTTTGCTTCCCAAAATATAAATTATCCAACTTCACTGCGAGACGCTTCGCCTCCGCCACCTCAAAGAAACGCACAAAACCAAACCGCTTCCCATACTTATCCCTACGACCAGGTATAATAACCTCATCAACATCACCAAACTCCCTAAAGGTCTCATACAACTCTCTAGCCTTCACATGGTCGGGAAACGATGTGAAGAAAAAGGTTGTTGTAACACGATTAGCAGAGACAGGAGCTTTCACATTTCCTGCATGATCCCACCGTCTCCTCCTCAAAGACGAATTACTCCGCCCCCTACCACCGTCCACCTTTGCTCCCTCTCTCTCACTCATTGTACTTGACGCGATTTTGTTAAAGTTGATGAAAATTCAAACACTTGAATATACTTGTCACATTTTATTCCAGATTGCTGATCCAGATCATTTTAGAACAAGGACCCATAAAAAATTAGATCCTCCTAATGTTATTCTACCTTACTTAGAGACATCCGGTTTTGCAAGGGTAGCAACACTCCCACATATCCAAACCGACACAAGTTTCATAATGGCCTTACTTGAAAGATAGGGGCCCGAATCACATACATTTAATTTTCCAACTGGTGAGTGTACAATAACGTTGGAAGATGTAAGTATGTTACTGGGTCTACGTGTCAATGGTAGGGCTGTAACCGGTCCTACCGAAGTAGACTTAGACATGTGGGAAGAATTTTTGGGCATTCAATCACCTCCGCATGCTTTAAAGGGTAGAATGATTCTTATCTCTTGGCTTAAATCACTATTATTAAATAATGCGGTTGACGAAAATTCAACGGTTGGGCACTTAACAACCTACAATAGAATTTTTAATCCACTATTAATTGGCTTATCACTAATGCCCGATAAAAGTAGCAAACATGTGCACATCATGTGGGTGCCATTGCTTCAAAGTTTGAAGGAATGCAATGAATACAGTTGGGGATCAGCTGTGTTGGCCTATCTATATAGGGAGATGTGTAAGTCGGTAGACGAGCGGGTTGATGGAATGGGAGGGTGTGTTGAATTGCTCCAAGCTTGGGGATATACTCGAATTCCATTTATAGAACCCATCACTCCGATGCTATCATCCTATCCGTACGCGGCGAGGTTGATATTTTTGTACAATATTTATTTATTATTTATTATATTTTAATTTTTTTAACTTGGTATATTCTTACATACGTTTGTAGGTGGGCGGCAAAAAAGAAAAAAAATTAGTGGTCACCCTCACTATCATCTTGTTGGATACCGTAGTAGAATAGATTACATGGTCCATGGAAATGTAATATGTCTATCTAAATTTGTTTCTTTGTTCACTATAATTCAATTCAATTTTATATAGTGACTAATATTTTACTTTTACACTACAACAGTTTATATGGAGATCATATATCAACTTACTGCCACTAGACAAAGACGGCCACACAATTTGGAATGCGACGGTGTCGATCATATGCTTCTGGATTATCGAATGGCAACAGTCTGATAGGGTGAAGTTGCAATTTGGGTTTCATCAACAAATACCAAGCCAACCACGATGTCTTAAAGAACACCATGAGATGACACTAAAAGAATCATGGAGAACACCATATACTCAACTGTACAGCTGAGAGAAAAACAAATGGAGACACGTGGCCAAGCATTGCTTGACTGGAACCTTGGTTGACCCACATTCTACGCCAACTCAAGATTATATGGATTGGTATAGATTATTACCATATGTGTACCCTACTAGAGATCAATGGCTTATTGATCCACACACTCAGGCTTCATCATCACAAATGCCACCTACTCAACAACAAACATTCACCAACCTACCAAGCCATAGCACATTTAACCAACAACAAACTCAACCATCCGCACAACCCTCATCGTCCAACATATACGACCAATCATCCCAATATTTCCAAACACCACAACAACACCATTATGAACCAAACCAACAACATTCCTCCTACAATCCTACCCAACAACAAACTCAATACACCCCATCGCAGCAACTAAAGCACCCTTTCCAAACACCACAACAACCCATACAATTCATGTATGAACAACCACAAGACCAATACCTTCGTCCACCCCTACAATACACTTCAATCTCTAATCCCAACTTTAATCAATCGTACCAACCCAACAACCATCAACCTCAAATTTCTCCGACTGTTACGTCGCAACGGTTGACTCCGTTAATCCCACCTCAACAACACAACAATCAACCCTCTTTCCAACAAATATGGATTTTGAAAATTTCAACCCTTTTGAACTTTTTCCAAACGAGGTCCCTATTTGTGATACATCTTCATTTCCGCAAACTTCTGCCCCCTCTCCTGAGCCTACTGCAAGAGATTAACAACTCCGTCGAAGTTTACGAACACACATACCTACACATTGTGGAACCAGAAGTCACCTGATGCAACCACCCTAAGATCGTAACCGTCGAGGATAAAATTAGTTTTTTTTCCAACGAATTATCGTGACGTAATATTAGCTTATTTAATATAAGTTAATAATTAATAATTTAATTTTTCACTAAAAAGTCCTATTATTTTTTATGTCTTTATTTATTTTATTGTAATTAAAAAATAATAAAAAATATATTTTTTTTTATTTTTTAATAATTTAAATAAATAAGTAATAATTATTAACAAATTATTTAAAATAAAAAACATTTAAAAATCATTTAAAATTTTTTAAAATATAAAAACTGAAAAAAATAAAATAATAGGTGGCCTCCATTGCAAACGGCGGCCACATGAAGCGTGTCAGCTTGTCCTCCGTTGCAAACGGCAGCCACCCTACAAATGGTCAAAAAACGTGGCATTTTGTGACTTAAATTTAGGGGGTGGCATTCTGAGAATTATTTTTCGTGGGGGTGGCTAGATACTTGTATGTGGGGTACTTTGTACTCTCTTTAGGTTTCTATTGCTAACAGTTTTTCTTCTGCCTTTAACTATTCTTTTTAGGTTTTACACCTATATTAAAACAAGTACAACCCACTTTTTCCATCTCATCTATTTCTTTTTAATAATTCTATTATTATTTGTTATAATTATTTTTTTAAAACAAGTATAACCCACATTTTCCATCTCTTTTTATTAACTTAAGTAAAAACCTGTGCGTTTGCACGGGTTCTGATATGATACGCGCATTTATTTTTATAATATATTTATTTTTAAATAAAAAATTAAAAATTAAAAATATTTAGATCAATAATAAAAAATTATGTATATAAAAATATTTAGATCAATAATAGATTTTTTCTGTTTATAAAGATTATTTTTGTTTAGGCATCGCTTACGAAAATATCTGAATCAATAGTAAATTTTTCTTCCGTATACCATATTTGGATTAAAAATATTTGAATCATAAATACTATTTTTATTATATAAAAATATTTAGATTAAAACTGATTCAAAAGGACCAATCAAATTCAACTTTTAACTAGAGAACCCAAAAGTTTGTAAGATATGAACTATAAATAAATCATATAATAAGTACTAAATTAATACATTTGATCAACTTAAATAAAAAATAATCAAGGGATATCATTATTAAGTATTATAATTATTGTTGTTTTAAATTGAGATTAATATTGTCTTTTACTATCAAATTCATCATACAAATGACAAAATTAACACTCATTTTTCTTTACAGAAATTTTTGGTCAAATTTTTTTTATTTATAGTTTTTTCATATCTATTCACCACCTAAAACAAAATAAGAGGAAGAGTATGTTCAAAATAAGGTGAAAAAGAGAAAATAAAGACAAAATTTGAGTAATATATAACAATAAGAAGTGATTTTTACCAAGTTAAAAACACCTTTTAGAGTTGGATGAAGAAGATGAACAATATTCTCCATAAATAGAACAAAACCTGTCCGAAAATCAAAACCCAAAATATATAATCAGCAAACCATTTTGAATTCAATTTCAGAGATTTTGATTTCAAATCTGGTGGATTCGGATTTGAGATCTAGTGTTTCCGTCATAAGTCATTTCAAATCTGAAAGATGAATGAGAGAAGATAAACATTCGGTGAAGAGTGAAACTGAAAAATATAAAAACAAAAACTGAGTTAGTTAATAAAACATGTAAAATAAATAAAGGTTTGTAAAATAAATTTTACTATATTGATGACGAGTGAGATGATGAGGAAGATGATATCTTCAGAGATAAGTGAAAAAAGAAAAAAAAAAAGTAAAGAGAGGTTTGAGAGAGATGTCAGAAGAAGAAAAAATAAAAGAGAGGCGTGTATGAGCAAAGAGAAGAAAAAGTATGTTAGAAAGAAAGAGAACAAAAAAGAAGCAATGTATTGGAAAATCAAAGAAAAGGAAAAACGCAAAAGTTGAATTGCATTGGAAAAGACAGTTGATTAGAAATAAGGTTAATAAAATATTTGGAAATATGAAAAATTACTTAAGAGCATTAAATGCAAGAAATGAAGTGATTTGGAAAACAAAATCGTGCTAGTATTACCAGCATTTTTACATGATGTATCAAATTGAGTTAAAGAATGGAGAAGCTATACACATGGCGCTTTGTAGAAGTAAAAGGGTATAATGGGATTTTTCAGAATATATAATTTTCTTATATTACTAGTAACAAACCCGTGCATTCGCACGGGTTCTGGTACGGGACGCGCATTTGTCTCAAATGTATATTTTTTAATAAAAAAATATTTGGTTACCCGTGAAAAAATAATTATTGAATGTATAATTAATAAAAAAATTGATCAGTAACTTCATGTTCCGTTAATAATTTATATTTTGATCAATAACTTCATGTTCCTGTGTACAAAATATTAATTTCAATAGCTTAATGTCCCTGTGTAACTTAAAAAATATTTTGATCAGTAACTTCATGTCCCATTAATAATCAATATTTTGATCAGTAACTTTATGTACCGTTAATAATCAATATTTTGATCAATAACTTCATGTTCCCGTGTACAAAAGGTTTAGTAAAACATAATCTTATTTTTGCATCACATTTTATACACTAAAACTAACTTAAAAAAATATTATTAATTTTATTTTAGAAGCATAAATTTTATTATATATTTTTTTTTAAATTCAAAATTGTAAAAAAATATTTAATTAATTTATAAGAGACAAACTTTTTTCGGAAGAAACAAAACATATATTTTATTAATCATTAAATAATAAAATGAAGATGAAAATTAATTAATTATTTTTGATAAAAAACAAAAAGTATATTTTATTTTTCATATTCACTTAATATATAGTCATTTTTTAATTTAATAATTGATTATGATATACCAAATTGGTAAATTTATATAAAACTTTGCTATTTTTAAAATGTAAAAACAAGATATAAATCAATTTATTTCATAATTTAGAACTCATATAAGTTATATATGAATATATATTTATATGAAATTAAACGTTGTAGTTGTTTCTAAATTATTATATTTCTCTTAATTATTATTTAATATTATAAATATGTGAGGAAAGTTATATTTTAGTTTATATATATATATATATATATATATATATATATATATATATATATATATATATATATATATATATATATATATATATATATATATATATATATATATATATATATATATATATATATATATAGTAGTAGTAATTGAAATGTTAGTGTATGTGATCGAATTTGAATCATTATTATTTTATGAATAATAATATAGCGATATTATAGCAGTGTTTTGTGTTATCAGATTAAAAATGTGTAGATATTTATACCTATTCCTTTGAGACTCACAAAATGTCAGACTTTTCACACTTCAATCTATTACAAAAAGTAAGTTCAACAGACAAGTCACCTTTTCCACCTCTAATCCATTAGATCAGCAAAAGATAGGAAAACTAGTACCCTCCACAATGAGCCTCTTAAACTTACAAAAACATCATTAGCTTCAATTTTTTAAGTTGTATCATTTATAGAAAATTAATAAGACTAAGGGGGTAAGATATTTAAAGGTCAACAATGAATTTTTTTTTTTTAATTTAAACATAATGAACAAAAAAGATTTTTGAAACCAATCTAATATCTTGCTATCTCAACATAAAGAACAAAAAGATTACCTTCTATTTTTCTCCACCTCAATTATCATCCTTTATCCAAAAGAATTATAATGGGTTGGCCCAATACATTAACTAAAAATAATAACCCTAATTTAATAGCTAGTGCACGTTTCACCATTTTTTTTCTCTCCTTCTCCCTTTTGTACCACTTTGTTGCAGAATGGTTGTTTTATATCAACTTCATTATCTCTTTTAACTTTCATATTTTTTTTCTTATGATCGGATCTACTTTATTTCAAAAAAAAAAATTATATATTATTGATTGCCTCAGTCTCTTCAACCTTCTTCAAAGCATAGCTAGCTTCAATATAGATCTTTCACATGCAAAACAATCAAAGATATGAGAAGATAAGTCGAAGTTAGATACAATCAAAGATATGAGAAGATAAGTCGAAGTTAGATATGTTTCATTTGTAGTATTTTTTTTTAAATCGGTAGAGTTTATATCTCCAAAACATTTTTTGATGGTAGGTAAAGCAATAAATTTTCATCTTTTCCCTTTTTTATTTTAGATCTGATTGGTTTGATTTGATTTTTATTAGAAAAATATATAAGTTAAAAGAATAATATCTTTTTTTATGGTAATAATTTATGGCATATTCTAAAAGAATGAGATGTTTTTCTACTTAATGAATTTAGTTTTTAGCTAAATAAAAATTAAAAATATGTTCTTTCATAAAAATCTGTTAAGTTTTTTCCTTTAAGTTTTTTCCTTTTAATTAGCCGTTTATTTATATCTAATTTAATTTATACTTATATATATTTTAAAATCAGATCTAATCTTCTTTAATTTTTGTATATATTTAAATTTTATTTTTACAATTAATCTTGCATATTTATATGTTATTCTTTGGTTATAATTTTAATAAAATATTTTTTTTTTGAAAATGTTGTTTTAACAAAAAAAATTGAATAAATAATTCACATTATGTTTCTAATTTTTATTTTTCCAGCATTTGCGGATTTTATTTTAAATTATAATATTGTTCTTTTTTTCTTTCTATACCACATAATTTTGAAAAAGTTATAAAATTTTGTTATAGATTAAATAAAAAATTATATTTATGATTTCACAAAAAATACATTATTTCTGAATATTTAGCTTACTTTATAGTACTTGTTATGAAGCTGTGAAAAAACAAAATGTATTGTTGTAGATATATTAACTAAATATTCAAACATGAGCAAATAATAAATATGAATAAATCAGAAAGTAAATTAGAAATAACCTTTTTGTTGTTATGTGTTTTTCAGAAAAAATTCTTGTTATTATGTGCTCTTCATAATAAGTTCTTCAAACAAAAGTGAATGGAGAGGGGATACATTGATTTATTTTTATATAAGAGAATAAAGGAGAAAATCTGAAGTCAAATAGAAAGTGAATAAAGGGGGAAATCAAAATTTAAAATAAGTGTAGAGGGGAAAATATAACACTACTAACACAAAACAAAAACAAAAGTACAATTCTTTATTTTCTAATCAACAACATATTCGTTGTCGCACCCAGGTTAAAAACGAGTAATTTAGAAAATATAGTAACGGTAACAACAACTTGAATATCGTATCGCAAGGATTCTTGTATTACATTAACTAATTAAAAACGATAAAGAGGGGGTTTATGATTTCGATTGAGAAAAAGTGATTAAATAAGTGATTATCAAAACAAGTTGAAACGCCAATTCTACTAGTTCGGGTACAACCTTATCACTGGTTCATAAAACATCAATCCCTTAAAAGGATTACTTTCCCCTACCGATTACGAAACCAATTAACAAGCGAAATTGATATTATATGATTTCGTTCCTATTTTTCGAATTAACCAAACGGATCAGCACAATCACGAATTAAGCAAACTTGATTCTAACTTAAGCAATTTAACGATTAAGCAACAATAAAATACGATAAAGATAAAGGAACATCAATCAACCGGTATAAATCAACAGTATTCTATATAACTCAAATTAAGCAAATAAGACATATAGATTAATATTGAAAGGAAAAAGAAATTGGATTAAAGATTAAAAACCTTAAAGTATGTGGAAATCCTAACCAGTAGAATTTGCCTTAGGGATTGTTTCTCATGATTCCTACAAATATTTTTGATATATTAGTGTGAATAGTCAAAACATGTGATGAACAGTAAAACAACTGCCTAGGTATATGGAGAAAAAAAGGAATTCGATCTCAACTGGGTCGGAAACATAACCTAGGCCCAAAACAAATGACCCAAAACTAAAATAAAACTAATGCTGCAACTTAAACGACATTCTGGGAAAAATGAACTATGAATCTGTCTTTGACTCCAACATAAAAGTTGTAGCTCTTTCTCTTAGTTTTTCGACGATTATTAGAACGCGTCCATTTGATTCACAGAGCTCCAGTTATTATCGTTTTAGTACAGACTGCTAATGGTGAAAATTGGAATCGAACCGAATCAAATCATAGTAAAAATTCACTCAAATTGAACCGAACTATTTCAATTTACTCAAAAGCGAACCGAAGCATAATCATTAGTTTGGTATACTGTTACGAAATTCCGAACCGTACAGAACCATTAGTAATTATTTTTTTCAAACTGCGTCATTTACTAAAGAACCGAACCGTTAAGCTAATTAATTAATTTTTTATTTTAAATTTCTTTTAGTATTTCTTACTTTCAATTCCCATGGCAACATTTCATAAATGCCTATATATTTCGGATGTGCATCTAAATGCACTTTTTTTCTGGAAAAACAAAAGTGATTTTGGATGTGCACATCCGAAAAAATCTTTTTTTTTAGAAAAAAAATGTATTCGGAGATGCATATCCGAAAACACAATTTTTTATAAAAATAAGATGGCTTCGGATGTGCACATCTGAAAAAGCCTTTTTTTTAGAAAAAAAAATGTATTCGGAGATGCATATCCGAAAACACGATTTTTTTTTAAATAAGATGGCTTCGGATGTGCAAATCCGAAATCACCCCATATCACATCTGCAATTTCCAACAACACAAAATCTTCACCAAAACACCACAAATCTAAACAACATCAGAACACAACTCAGAACCGATTCACAGATTCACAACATCACCGATCCAAATCTGCCACAACACCGAATTTGGACATAAACCTTGTGTTACTCTACAATTTTGTTTGGATTGAGAGTTGTGTAGTGTTGTTTCTTGAATAGTGGGAAGTAAGAAGAAATTATGAACAGACGAACAGAGAGAATTTTGTAGTGAGAGAAGAAGCAGAGTGTTAGAACTGAGGAAATATTGAAAGAAGGATGAGTATTGATCATGAAAAGCAGAAAGATACAGGGGGTACCGAGTGAGAATGAGGATAAGGGGATGACTA